>NC_134582.1:91402733-91665233 GCF_037038515.1 Microtus pennsylvanicus
TTTCCACCTCCTCCCGCCTCCCATTTCCCTCCCCCTCCTCCCACTCCTCTCCCCCTCCCCCCACTCCTCTCCTCCTCCCTCTCCAGTCTGAAGAGAAGTCAGGGTTCCCTGCCCTGTGGAAAGTCCAAAGTCCTCCCCCCTCCATCCTGGTCTAGGAAGGTGAACATCCAAACTGGCTAGGCTCCCACAAAGCCAGAACCTGAAGTAGGATCAAAACCCAGTGCCATTGTCCTTGGCTTCTCAGCAGCCCTCATTGTCTGCCATATTCAGAGAGACACTTAAGGTCATGCTCAACCTCCTTAGCGATCAGGGAAATGCAAATCAAAACAACTTTGAGATATCATCTTACACCTGTCAGAATGGCTAAAATAAAAAACACAATGAT
Source organism: Microtus pennsylvanicus (assembly GCF_037038515.1). Lineage (NCBI taxonomy): Eukaryota > Metazoa > Chordata > Mammalia > Rodentia > Cricetidae > Microtus > Microtus pennsylvanicus. Next base: position 91,403,119 of record NC_134582.1, read on the forward strand.
AGCCTTTGCTGGAGAGGTTGTGGAGGAAGGGGTATCCTCATCCATTGCTGGTGGGAATGCAAACTTGTGCAACCACTTTGGAAAGCAGTGTGGCAGTTTCTCAGGAAATTCGGGATCAACCTACCCCTGGACCCAGCAATACCACTCTTGGGAATATACCCAAGAGATGCCTGATCATATGACAAGGGCATTTGTTCAACTATGTTCATAGCAGCATTATTTATAATAGCCAGAACCTGGAAACAACCTAGATGTCCTTCAATGGAAGAATGGATGAAGAAAGTGTGGAATATATACACATTAGAGTACTACTCAGCAGTAAAAAACAATGACTTCTCGAATTTTGCATGCAAATGGATGGAAATAGAAAACACTATCCTGAGTGAGGTAACCCAGACCTAAAAAGATGAACATGGGATGTATTCACTCATAATTGGTTTCTAGCCATAAATAAAGGTTAGTGAGTCTATAATTTGATATCCTAAAGAAGCTAAATAAGAAGGTGAACCCAAAGAAAAACATATAGCTATCCTCCTGGTTATGGGAAGTAGACAAGATTGCCGGGCAAAAAATTGGGATCTTGGGGGTGGGGTGGGAGGGGTGTAGGGGGAGATGGGGAGAGAAAAGTGAGACGGGGAGGATGGGGGGAACTTGGGGAAACGGGATGATTGGGATAAAGGAAGGTTGGATAGGGGAGCAGGGAAGCACATATCTTAATTAAGGGAGCCATCTTAGGGTTGGCAAGAGACTTGAACCTAGAGGGGCTCCCAGGTGCCCAGGGCGATGTCCCCAGTTAGTTCCTGGGACAGCTGAGGATAGGGACCCTGAAATGACCCTATCCTATAGCCATACTGATGAATATCTTGCATATCACCATAGAACCTTCATCTGGTGATGGATGGAGATAGAGACAGAGACCCACACTGGAGCACCGGACTGAGCTCCCAATGTCCCAATGAGGAGCAGAAGGAGAGAGAACATGAGCAAAGAAGTCAGGACCACAAGGGGTGCACCCACCCACGGAGACAGTGGGGCTGATCTATTGGGAGCTCACCAAGGCCAGCTGGACTGTGACTGAAAAAGCATGGGATAAAACCGGTCTTATGCTTTGTTAAGACAGGGGTTTAGTTTAGATTTATCTCTAATAGAATTTTCACTGTGAAATCCACATTTAGTAATTGTCTCCGAGAGGGTGATTTTTTTTCTTTTCTCTTTCTCATTATTTTGACCGGCTTAACAGGTAGTCAAATTCGTTCTCATTTGTTGCGCTATTAAAGACCCAGTACAAATTAATAACGAGAGTAGCTGCAAATTTCCCCCTAATATTTTCTCAATCTCCTACCGATTTAACACTATTCTGCACATACGCTGAGTCCATTAAAAAGCTCTTCCGCTCCAGTGTAAACATTTTCTATTTTCTATTAATAGCAGCAGGGACGTTAAGGCTGTGGCTTGCGGCCACAGCCTCTACGATGTTATTCAGTGTATCTGACTCTCATCCCGCGTTAGTGAGTGGATGTCGGGCAAGATGTTTTTTTTTTTTTTTGGCTTAGGTAATATTATGTTTTAACTCTACCTTGGTGACAAGAATGTTAGCTGCATGGAGTTACAGGCTGATGGAGAGGATATCGAAACTGATTAATTACTCATAGATGAACCAGCTCCACAGGGATACTGGAGCGGCTCAAAACCTTCTATTTGTTGTCTTCTGGTTTGTCACTGTGCGTCATTTGTACTGGGAGAGTCTCAGCTAGGGCTGTACACCTGTGCTTTTACAGGCATGACATGTGAGCGAGCTGTCACGTTGCTCAGGTGAGTCTCACACTCAGTCAGGGTTAAGAACTAATACGACAGCCGGGACGGCGAGCCCTGAAATGCTGTCGTTCACTCCCTTTCTCTCCCTTGAGGAACATCATGAGCGTGGGAGAAATGTGTTAGGTTCAACAATCAGTTTAAGAAAGGTTCATTGCAGCCATATCTATAAAGGGCTATGGAACTTCTGTCACAAAGGGACAATAATATCCTGAAAAGGAAGAACAAAACCTGCTGGAAAGAAGATTGAAAGGCTGACTTGAATGGGTTTGATGTGGCTGATCTCACAGTCAGGTAAACAACACAGTGGTCAATGATTACTTAGGATCCATAAGGCCCTGGGTTCAGTCTCTAGCAATAACAAATGACGTTTTGTTTGTTTGTTTACATTTTTATGACATTTAATTAATTAATTTAGTGTGTATGTGTGTTACACCTGCCATGGTGCTAATACGGAGGGCAGAGGACTATTGGTGGGAGTTAGGTCTCTCTCTCTACCACGTAAGTCCCAGGAGATAAACTCAAACTGTCAGGCTTGGCAGCAGCATTATCTACCCACAGAACTATCTCACTGGTCAGCTTTTGGTTTTAAAACGTCATCTCACACTGCTCAGGTTGACCTCACAACTCTCTCTGTGCTGAGGATGACCTTGAACTTGTGATCCTCCCGTCCTAATCTCCCAACTGGTAGGATTGATTACCACGGACTGGCAGGTTCAGTCTCTTGTATTTATTTCTTTCATTTTTTTAAAAAGCAATGACACAAAAGATCAGATATTAGCTATATGACAAATATCTATGTATATTAATAATAAAAAATTGTAACCAAAATGGCAACGCAATGCTGTTTTCTCACACTTAATTAGAAAAAGCTTCCCAAAGTGACAGTGATGAAGCTTACTCTTTGGATTTCCCAGAACATGCTTCAAAAAAAAAAATCATTATAACAGCTTTGGGAAAACACTCTGGACACATGAATCATGTTATTAAAATCTGTCTGCTTTTTAGAGTACAAAAGAGCTGGAAGTTTGCTTTTTAATAAACGTAAGTTTAGAGAGCGATTTCTGTCCAAAGATGTTTAACACGTCATCGAGTACAGGCGTTGAAAACAGGCAAACTAAACTGACGTATCCTTGTACGACTGTAGTGTTTAGAGCATGAGACGTTTGTGGGAGGGGGTGGAAAAACTGTCACAGTACTGTTAAGTGGATGCAGCATGGGCCGGGTGGTGGTGGCACATGCCTTTAATCCCAGAACTCGCGCAGGCAGATCTTTGTGAGTTCAAGGCCAGCTTGATCTACAGAGCAAGTTCCCAGAGAGACTGCAAAGCTACAGAGAAAGCCTGTCTTGAAAATTCAAAAAAAAAGACGCAAAATGAAACTGAATTGCAGCAGGACTCTATTTGCATATTCTAATGAGGGAAAGGAACCACTTGCTCTCTAAAATCATCATGGGTAAATTTTAAGTTTCTTTTTTTCTGAGGGTTTTTTTTTTTTTTAAAATTTAGTTTTAAAAACAAACTCTTCTCATTTTACACACCAATCCCAATTCCCTCTCTCTTCTCCACCGGCTTGCTCCCTGCACCTTCCTCCACCACCCCACCCTCCACTCCTCAGAGAGGGTGAGGCTTCCCATGGGGAGTCAACAAAGTCTATCACTTGAGGCAGGACTAATGTCCTCTCCCTTTATCTAGGCTGATCAAGGAATCCCTCCATAGGGAATGGAGTTCCATTTCAAGTGCTAGGGATAAATCCTGGTCCCTGTGCCAGTGGCCCCACAGACTGTTCCAGCCACATAACTGTTACCACATTCAGACGGCCTAGTTTGTTCCTGTTCAGGTTTCCTAGCTGTCAGTCCAGAGTTGGTGAGCTCCCACTAGCTCAGGTCAGCCATTTCTGTGAGTATCCCCATCATGGTCTTGACCCCTTTGCTCATATTGCTGCTCCTCCCTCTCTTGAACTGGACTCATGGAGCTTGGCTCAGTGCTAGCTGTGGGTCTCTGCATCTGCTTCCATCAGTTGCTGGATAAAGGTTCAGTGATGACAATGAAGGTAGTCCCCAATCTGATGACAGGGGAAAGCCAGTTAAGGAACCCTTTTCACTATTGCTTAGGTTCTTAGCTGGGGTCATCCTTGTGGATTCCTGGTTATTTCCTAGTGCTAGGTTTCTTGCTAGCCCCATAATGGCTCCCTCAATCAAGATAACTCTTTCCTTTCTCTTCCTTTCTGTCCTTTCCCCATCTTGGCCATCCCATTCCCTCATGTTCTCCTCCTCCCTTCCCTTCTCCCCTCCCCTTCCCCTTCCATCTTTCCTTCCCCCCCCCTTCCCCATACTCCCAATTTTCTCAGGAGAACTTATCTATTTCCATTCCCATGGGGACCCATGTATGTCTCTCTTAGGGTTCTTGTTATCTAGCTTCTCTGGGTTCGTGGACTACGGGCTGGTTATCCTTTGTTTTTCATCTAATATCCACTGATAAGTGAGTCCATACCATGTTTGTCTTTCTGGATCTGGGTTACCTCATTCAGGATGTTTTTTTCTAATTCTATCTATTTGTATGCAAGATGTCATTTATTTTAACCACTGAGTAGTTTTCCATTGTGTAAATATACCACATTTTCTTTATTCATTCTTCAGTTGAGGTAAGGGGCATATGGAGGCATCACCATGCCTTACATCAAGCTCTATTATAGAGCTACAGTGATGAAAACAGCTTGGTAGTGGCATAAAAACAGACAGGTGGACCAATGGAATTGAATCAAAGACCCTGATATTAATCCACATACCTAGGAACACCTGATTTTTTGAAAAAGAAGCTAAAATTATACAATGGAAACAAGAAAGCATCTTCAAAAAAATGGTGCTGGCATAACTGGAAATCAACATGTAGAAGAATGCAAATAGATCCATATCTACCACATGCACAAAATTCAAGTCCAAATGGATCAAAGACTTCAATATAAATCCACCCACACTGAATCTCACAGAAGAGGAAGTGGGTAGTAACTTTGAACACAAGGACACAGGAGACCAATCCCTAAATATAACACCAGTAGCACAGACACTTAGAGCAACAATAAATAAATGGGAACTCCTGAAACTGAGAAGCTTCTGTAAGGCAAAGGACACAGTTAATAAGACAAAATGGAAGCCAACTGAATGGGAAAAGATCTTCGCCAACTCCACATTAGACAGAGGAATGATCTCCAAAATTTATAAAGATTTCAAGAAACTATGAAATAATCCAATTAAAAATTGGGTACCGATCTAAGCAGAGAATTCTCAACAGAAGAATCTCAAAATTTAAAAGATACTTAAGGAATTGCTCAACATCCTTAGCCATCAAAATGACTCTAAGATACCATCTTACACCAGTCAGAATGGCTAAGATAAAAAACACCAATGTTAGGTTATGCTGGAGAGGATGTGGAGTAAGGGGAACACTCATCCTTTGCTGGTGGGAGTGCAAACTTGTAGAGTCACTTTGGAAATCAGTATGGTGGTCTCTCAGCAAATCGAGAATCAATCTACCTCAAGACCCAGCAATACCACTCGGGGCATATACCCAAGGATGCACACTTATACCACAAGGACATTCGCTCAATTGTCTTCATAGCAGCATTATTTGTAATAGCCAGAACCTGGAGTTTTACGTTTCTGTTTTAGATTAGTGTCCAAGAAACAGGTCCTGATGTTCCTGCCTTGCCTATTACTGGGCTAGTTACTGCACCTTTCTGGGCCTCCTTTTCCTCCTCTATCAAATGGTACAAGAGTAGTTTATCCATCTAATAGGATTTCATGGGATTAATTATTTAGTCACATAAACCTTTGGAACACTTTCAGGTGTAGAGTAAATGCTACAAGAATGTCAACTATTCATTATTTTTTGAATAGTCAGAAATACCTTAAGCTATACAATGTGCCTATCTCTTCAAGGATACTTTGATAAGCATGAATGGATAAAACACCTCCTTCTATGTTATTCCCCAAGGACAGATCTCAGCAATAGAATCCCGGGTCCCTGGTCATTTCTACTGAAATCCTTTCCAAAGCTGCTAAAAGACATTTTTTCATTCCGCTAATACCTGCCATTGCTCACATTAACAAACTTTTATTGCATATTATTACTGAAATGAAATAGTGGAAGAAAAGCCATATTTTATTAATTTAATTTTCATAATACACATCTATGTATATATTACTATGTTGTACAAACTGAATTTGAACTCATGTTCCTCTGTCTTTTACCTTCTGAGGGTCATGATTACAGGCCATGTGTTTGCTAATTATGTTTATTGTTGCTAAACTTCCTTTTATTAAGTAATTTTCACCTGTAACCTGCTTATTTGTTGATTTCTTTGTGGTTTTCAGCCTGAAGTCTCAGCTCTTTGCTGTGGTCAGTCTTCGTTGTCAGTTTGGTTGGAGTTGGCATCATCAGCATGTCTGGGATGGTTTCAGAGAGTTTAACTGAGGAGGGAAGACCCACCGTGAATGAAGGTGGTCCCATTCTGTGAGTTTTGGTCCTAGACTGGAGAGAGAGAGAGAGAGAGAGAGAGAGAGAGAGAGAGAGAGAGAGAGAGAGAGAGAGAGAGAGAGAGAGAGAACTGAGCACCAGTGCTCATGTCTTTTTGCATTCTGACTATGGACACGATGTGACCAGTGGTCTCGATTTTTTACAACCATATCTTCCCACCATGATGGGCTCTATTCCTTCTTAATCTACATGCTGCATACTATTATATCAACTTGATACAAGCTTGAGTCGTCTGTGAGGAGGGAACCTCAGTTGAGAGATTACCTCCATTCAGATCTCCCTGGAAGCAAGCCTATAAAGCATTTCCTTAGTTAGCCATCAGTACGGGAGGGCCCAGCCCCCTGTGAGTGGTGCGAATCCTAGGCTGGTGGTCCTGGGTTCTATGAGAAAGCAGTCTGGGCAAGTCATGGTGAACAAGCCAGTCAGCAGTACTCCAGTAAGGCCTCTGTATCAGCTATAGCCTCCAGTTTTCTGCCTTGACTTCCTTTGATGAAAAACTACAATATGGAAGTTTAAGTTGTTTTTGGTTATAGTGTTTTATTGCAGCAATGATAACAACTAAGACGAGCTGTGAGCCAAAATAAATCCCTTTCCCCAATTAAGTTGCCTCTGCCAGGCGTTTTGTCACCGGAACGAGGAGGTCGCCAATGCATTCTTTATATGGTAGCATTAGTAGCCATCTCCCTTATATAATAACTGCACCTACACAGTTGAGTCATTTGTGGAATCAATGCTACTTTGGGGCTTGAGGTGACAAAGTTCAAATATTGACTGATCTATTTACTTTGTTGTTTTATATATGATTCCATTGCCTGTAACCCAGAAATCTCAGGTGGGGAGAATTTTTTTTTATATTCTCTGTGACTAGCCCTTAAAATATTCTCAGGGGGTGTTATAGCAATGGAGCTTGTTAATTTTGGAAGACGGTCTTTTCTGACTAAGATGATTGACCAGCAAACATGCATGAACTCATCCAGTAATCAGGCGGAAAGACTTCTCAGAATTCCACATCACTAGCAGGGTCTCTGGGAGGGTAGGCCACTCCTTTCCTTCATCCTCTTTAGCATATGAGAAGCCACTGTTCTCTCACTCACTTCTCAACAGATGCTGTTCTCCCCCCTGTAGGCAGCTAGGACTGATGCCACCCTGACCTCTGCTAGTTAGGAATGTGGCGTATGTCCTTCCTGAAGGTTTGTTTAGTTGGTCAATGTCATGGCACAAATCGATGCCCAGAAAATTATATAGTTCTTGGAAATATAGGTGGTACAAGTATGTCAGTAGAAGCACAAGGACAAAGACCTGGAAAGTCTAACCATGAATGACTGCCCTTGGGAGGCCAAAAGGGCATAGGAGAAAGCTAAGGCCTGGACACACCACATGAAAGGACCCAGAAATCCGTGACAGGCAATTGTTTTCTAAACTTGCAGTGGCCCACAAGAAGATGTTTTGGTTCCTTAGTTTCTCCATTTTTCATTTCTTTATGCTTCCTGTAGCTGCCATTTCTTTGTAGAAGCATTCCAAGTTCTTACATTTAAGTGAAAAAGAATGCATGTTAAAAAGCAGTCCTTGTCAGATGGTTCTATAACAACAAAATGTTACCTGCTTTGACAGTCTCCAAAGTGTGAGTACTTACCTAACATTCATTGTATTTGTTTTTAATCTATTATTACTATTATTATTATTGCTATTGATTTTTTGAGACAAATTCTCTTTTATGGTGTATTTATGTATGTGTGTGTGTGTGTGTGTTTGCAGGCTCTTGTGTGTTCAAGTATATGTGTATGTATGTGGGGGCCAGGAGACAACCTTGGGCACTGGTCCTTGGGGACTTCTGTATCAGTTACTTTTCTATAAGAAAGCAACTGCGATAAAGCACCAGGACCAAGGCAACTCAAAGAAGAAAGAGTTCCTACGGGCTTGTGGTAGTAGCAGGAACAGGAGGCCAAGAAGTCAGGCTCTCAACTGTATGCAGGAAGCAGAGAGAGGGAACTGGAAGTGGTGCTAGGCTTTAATTCTCCAAGCCTTCCCTCAGTGCCACACTTCCTCTACCAAGGCCACACTCCCTAAACCTTCCCAGGAAGCACCAACAACTGCAAGTGTGCATATATCAAAGCCTACAGGGAACAGTCTCACGCAAACCACTACATTATCTGTGTTTCTGTGTTGTAGGAGACCGCTTTTTCATTCCTGGCTGCCTAGACTCGAAATAACCACACAGAAACTATATTAACTAAATCACTGCTTGGCCTATTAGTTCCACCTTCTTATTGGCTAGCTCTTATCTTAATTTAACCCATTTCTGTTAATTTATATTTTACCATGAGGCTTGTGGCCTACTGGCTGGCGGCTTGCGTCTGTCTCCTGTGGTGGCCCCATGGCATCTCACTGACTCTGCCTTCTTTCTCCCAGCATTCAGTTTAGTTTCCCCTGCCTACCTCTATTCTGCCCTGCCAGGCCCCAAACAGATTCTTTATTAACCAATGGTATTCATGCACACAGAGGGGAATCCCACATCGTTTCTGTGCTGTTGTTTGTATGTTTTCAGAAAGGCTCTCTTACTGGCCTACATCTTACCAATGAGGCTAGGCAATCTGACCAGGGAGCCTCAAGAGTCTGCCTACCAATTTAGTTATCTTACAAGCCCCTGAGATGACCATCTCTCTTTGTAGCTCCGGCTGGTCCTGGAGCTCATGATCCTTCTGCCCGAGTGCTGGGATTGCAGGCATGTGCCACCACTTTTAGCTCACCTGGCATTTGAACATGAATGAAATCTACACACCATTAACCGTTCTCCCATGATCTACCCAGGGGCCTCTTTGACAGTGTCGTTGTAGGATACCATTGACACTCAGCCCTTCAGAAGTGAATGGAAGCTGACAACATGGTTTAACTCAAATAGCAAAGACTGTTGTCTGGCTATTCAAGTCAAGACCAGAGTTTATATAACTACCTTGCACGGTCTCTTGTTAAATAAAGTGTGACCGAATATCTGTATCCTGGATCAAAAGCCTCCTCCACATGAATAGCTTAGCTAGCAGGGGGGTTGGACCCAGAGTGAACTGTGCCAGCAAAGGCATGGATCACTTCACATTTGGCTTTGTAAAAGAGCAGAAGTTAAGACAAATGAAGAATACGCACAGGGCACATCAGAACATCAGGTCAGTGGGAAAAATAAGCCTGGAAAAATGGGAGGGCGAGAAGCCAGTGACTCAAAGAAAGGTCATGAGGACTTGGAAAGCTTTCAAAAGAAGCCAAATAATAAGGGACAAGAGATTCTGAACTAGGGGGACTGAGTTCAGTTAACTCAAGTGCTCCCTTAGTGTATAAGAGGTCATGAACTTTTTGAGCCCAGGTTCTAGGTGAGGAAAGGGCATAAAGAATGATGGGCTTTTGCCATTGAACTCAAAGAACCTATACAGATTGAGATCCCGAAGTCTTCAGAGGGGATATGTGAATACAAGAAAGGAGGCTGGGAGTGTAATTCAGTAGTAGAGCATCTACCCAGAACAGCAATTAAGAGGCCATTGGTCCAGTCTCTGTCACTGCAAACTGAAACAAAAAAGAAAAAAAGGAAGGAAGGAAGGAAGGAAGAAAAGAAGAAAAAAAGGAAGTAAGGAAAAAGGAAGGAAGAAAGGAAGGAAGAAAGGAAGAAAGAAAAAGATGGAAGAAAAAAGGAAGGAGAGAAGGAAGGAAGAAAAAAGAAGAAAAGGAAAAGAAAACTAAAAATGTCTGACATGTAGGGGAGTAAAATAAATATCACAGTAGCTGTGCAGTTGTGTAGCTGTGCAATTGTGGCTAGGGCACAATTGTTCATGGATGGGAGAGAAAATATTCTGAAGTGGACATTGAAACAATAAGAAAAAAGAGGCTATCCCGGGAAAGGCTAGAGCATGGGCAAGGGTTTAAAGAATATCCTAGTTAGGACTTCTACTGCTTGTGATGAAACATCACGGCCATAAACAACTTGGAGAGGAGAGGGTTTATTTCACTCCCATTTCCGCATCACAGTCCATCAGGAAGTCAGGAACTGGAGGTGTGAACTGACCCAGAGGCAGTGACACTTACCACCTTGTCCCTTTTAGGTTGCTTACCCTGTCTTCCTACAGCACCTGGGACCACCAGCCTAGGGTGGCACTTCCTACAGTGAGCCCAGTCCTTCCACATCAATCAAGAAGATGGATCAATGACTTGCCCACACCAAACTGGTGTGGAGAGCTCTTCAGTCAAGGCTCCCTCTTCCCCAAATGCCTCTATCTTGTGTCAAGTTGACATAAAACAAGCAGTATAAGGACAGCCCAACACAGCAGGTGCAGGCACCTGGCCTGGAGACCTGCCTGGCAGTAGTGAAGCTGCTGGCGTATACTGTAGCTGGGTGAGGATGGCATTGAGTGATGGAATGAACTGTTCGGCTATGAAATCATTGGCAAAGAGACACCAAAGAGCCACAGACGTAACTGCAGATTATACCTCTATTGGTGCTGTGCTTGCTGAACTATGAAAATTGAATCAAAAAGCTCCGTGAAAATGTTAATAAAAATCAGGAAGTGCTGAATGAATCATGTGGTCAACAGGAAATCTTTACCTCTTCGGGCTTCAGTATATTCACCCATTAAATGGGTTTAATAACTTATGGGGTTGTTAAGCCAATAAAAGTGAGTTAAGATGTAAATGTGCTTATAAAATATAATGCAAGCGTAAGTTATGAAGAGTATTGTGGTGACATGTGAAAGGCAAGGGCTTTGAACTGGGATGACCCTAGGCAGTGATTCTCCCTCCTTGACTTCTTAATATTCTGTCCTTGGGCTAAGTATTTAATTCCCTTAAACCCCAGTCTTAACATTTCTAAGCCTAGGGTAATAAGTATCTATGTGTTGATGGTGATTACAGAGATCACAAAGAAAGGCTGAGCCGCAGGATGCCATGAACAGAGGCCTTCTTATTACAGTGGAGCCCTTGGTGGAGGGAGCCAGGTTTGTAAACAGAGACAGGCAGGCTGGGACTTTAGCTTCACCAGCTAGCTATTCAGTACCTATATCATCTTTGAGCCATTTTAAGCTGTTTCTTTATCTACAAACAAGAAATTAAGGCCTGATGTGTTGCACCTGGTTTTCATTGCAGCACTTGGGAGGCAGAGGCAGGAGGATGTCTCAGTATTTTGGAGGCAGAGATGTGTGGATATTTGTGAGTTCCAGACAGTCTAGTTTACGTAATGCTCTAGTTTGCTTTCTGTTGCTAAGATGAAGACCATGACTGTCTTAGGGTTTCTATTGCTGTGAAGAGACGGTATGACCATGGCAACTCTTATAAAGAAAACACTTCATTGGACTGGCTCATTTACAGTTTCAGAAGTTCAATTCATTATCATCATGATGGGGAGCATGGCAGCAGGCAGGCAGATGTAGTGGTCCTGGAGTAGTAGCCGAGAGTCCTACACCTTATAGGCAAGAGGAAATGGACTGAGACCCTGGGTGGTATCCTGAGCATAAGAAACCTCAGAGCCCGCCCCTACAAGGACACACTTTCTCCAACAAAGTCATACCCACTCCAACAAAGCCACACCTCCTAATAATGCCACAGACATTACAATCTGATGGAGGCATTTTCTCAATAGAGGTTTCCATGCTCTGACTGGACTAAAACCAAACAGCAAATATATTGGGGACATGAGCATACGATTGATTGAGAAGAAACTAAATAACTACCCAAAAGAAGATTTATAACAGGGAATTGGCTCCTGCAGTGAGGGAGACTGAAATGTTCCCAGTCTTCTGTCTGTGGGGGAGACTAAAAGGAGATGATTTGGTGTAAATTAGGTCCAAGTCCAAAAGTCCAGGTATTAAGAGTGATGATAGCATAAGTCCCATTTAGAGGGCAGACCAAATTCTCAGAGATTCCTCTATTAGAAAGAGAACCCCCATTGCTATGCCTTTTGTCCTGGTCAGGTGATGAAAATCCATCCACCATTAAGAGGACAATCTGTTTACTCATTCCACTAATTTACACCCTCATCTTTTTCAGAAGGGCCACAGAAGCAACTCAGCTGATGTTTAACCAAATATCTGGGCATCCAGTAACCCCATCAACCTGACACATAAAATTAACTATTACTAAAGAGTTATATAACCTTTCCTGGGGAGACATCAGGAGAGGACAGGAGAGGAGAGGGGAGAGAAGATTTCTTGCTTTCACTCTTTGTGGTCAGAACATGAAATGCTGACCTGAAGAAACAATAGGAAACTAAAAACCAGAGAATTCACAAGCTCTGGTAACTAGTTTCCTAAGTAAGCAGCAAAAGCGAGGATCTCTAGACGTAACAGGCTGGCAGATGCTTGAAATGCTTTGTGAAAAGGTGCTTGTACTGGTAGAATTGCCTACTTTTCTTTTGAGAGAGAGAGAACTAGGAGGTATATATATATATATATATATATATATATATATATATATATATATATATATTTAATCATTCATTCTTCTCTCATACAATACACCCTGACCACAATTTTCCCTTCATCTACTTCTACCAGTTCCCCTCCCCTTCCCCTCTCCCCCAGATACACCACTCCTTAGTTTCCTTCAGAAAAAAGCAGACCTCCCAGAGATACCAACCAAATAGGGTGTAACAAGTTATAATACTAGGCAAAAACCCTCACATATGAAGGCAGGATGAGGTAACCCTGTTGGAGGAAAAGGGTCCAAAGAGCAGGCATAAGAGTCAGAGACTCCCACCACTATCCTTGTTAAGAGTCTTACAAGACCAACAAGTAACAAAAACCATAACATATGTGCATAAGACAGCTCAAACCAATGTAGGGTTGATTGCTGCTTTAGTCTCTGTGAACCCCTATGGCTTCTGGTTAGTTGATTTATGGGCTGTTTTCTTGTGGTGTCCTTGACCCCTCTGGCTCCTACAATCCTTCCTCATGTTCTTCTGCAGGGTACCCTGAGCTTTGCTTAGTGTTTGGCTGTGGGTCTCTGCATCTGCTCCCATCAGTTGCTGAATGAAGATTCTCTGATGATAATTGGGCTAGGCACTGATCTATGAGCATAGCAGGGTATCATTAAGAATCATCTCACTGATTTTTTGTTTTAACCAGCTATATTTGGTTCTATTCTAGGTCTGTGCGCTATCCAACCTCTTGTTCCTGGCCATCTAGGCATTATAAGGAATGGGCTCCCTCTCATGGTGTGGGTCTAAATTTGGACCAGTCAATGGTTGGCTGCTCACACAATTTCTATGCCACCATTATCCCAGTACATCCTGCAGGCAGGGAAAATTGTAGGGCAAAGGTTTTGTGTCTGGTTTAATGTCTCAGTCTCACCACCAAACCTTGCCTGGTTACAGAAGATGGCCATTCAGGCTCTGTATCCCCCATTACTAGGATTCTCCACTAGGGTCACCCTCATGGATTCCAAGGAGTTTCCACTTCACTAGGTTTCCCCTCCCCCCTGCCAATAACCTCCAAATCCTTTTGTCTCTCCCACTATTCTCTTCCTCCACCCCTGTCCAACATGATTCCTGTTCTCATGCCCATCTGCCCACAGCCCATCTGCAAAATCTATTTCCCCTTCCCAGGGATATCCATGGGTACCCACTGCCCACCTTGAGCCCTCCTTGTTACTTAATCTCTCCGGGTCTGTCAATTGTAGCATGCTTATCCCTTACTTAACAGCTAATACTCACTTATAAATGAGTACATACCATGCTTATCTTTCTGTCTTTGGGTTACCTCATTCAGAATGATTTCTTTTCTAGTTCCACCCATGTGCATGCAAATTTTATAATCTTATTTTTAGCAGCACAAACAGTAAATGTACCACATTTTCTTCATCCTTTTTTTCTTGAGGGACATCTAGGTTGTTTCCAGTTTCTGGTTATTATGAATAAAGCTGCTATGAACAAAATTGGACAAGTGTCCTTGTGGTAGGATGGAGCACCCTTTGGGTATATGTTCAGAAGTGGTAGAGCTGAGTCTTGAGGTAGATCAATTCCCAATGTTCTGAGGAGTCATCATATTGATTTTCAAAGCAGCTGTACAAATTTGCATTACCACCAGCAATGGAGGAGTGTTCCCCTTGCTCCATATCCTTGCCAGCATGAGCTGTCATTAGTTTTATTGGTCTTAACCATTTGACAAGTATAAGATGGAATCTCAAAGTCACTTTGATTTTAATTTTCATGGTTGCTAAGGATGTTGGACATAAAATTCCTCTGTTGAGACTTCTCTTTTTAGATCTGTGCCCCATTTTTTAATTGAGTTATTTATTTTGTTGATGTCTAGTTTCCTAAATTCTTTATATATTTTGAATATTAGCCCTCTGTCATGTGTGGAATTGGTGAAAATCTTTTTCCATTCTGTAGGCTGCCACCTTGTCCTATTGGATTGTCCTTTGCCTTACAGAAAATTTTCAGTTTTATGAGGTCCCATTTTTTAACTGTTGAATGTAGGGCCTGAACTATCAGTGTTCTGTTCAAGAAGTTGTCTTCTGTACCAATGTGTTCAAGGATATTTCCCACTTTCTTTACTATCAGTGTATCTGGTTTTATGTTGAGGTCTTTGGTCTGCTTGGATTTGAGTTCTGTGTATCTTTTTTCATTTTTCTGCGTATACACATCCAGTTAGATGAGAGCCATTTGTTGAAGATAATGTCTTTTTTCCATGTTGTATTTTTGGCTTGTTTATCAAAAAATCAGATGTCCGTTGGTGTGTGGATTTATATATGGGTCTTGGGTTTTTGATTCAGTTCCATTGATCAACATGTATGTTTTTATGTTAATACTATGAGGCTTTTATTACTATAACTCTGTAGTACATCTTGAAATCAGGGATGGTGATACCTCTGGAAGTTCTTTTATTGTACAGTATGGTTTAAGCTATCCTGGGTTGTTTGCTTTTTCATATGTAGTTGTTTGTTGCCCTTTCAAAGTCTGTAAGGAACTGTATTGGAATTTTAATGGAAGTTGTTTTGAATCTGGAGATTACTTTTGGTAAGATGGCCATTTTTACTATATTAATCTTACCAATCCATGAGCATGGGAAATCTTTTCATCTTCTGGTATAGTCTTCAATTTTATTCTACAGAGACTTGAAGTTTTTGTTATATAGTTTTTTTAACTTGCTTGGTTAGAGTTATCCCAAGGTATTTTATATTATTTGTGGTTATTGTAAGGGGTGTTGCTTTCCTGATTTTTTTCTCAGTCCATTTGTCATTTGTATATATGAAGGCTCTTCTTTCATGAGTTAATTTTGTATTCAACCACATCACTAAAGGTGTTTACCAGCTGTAGGAGTTCCCTGGTTGAATTTCTGGGGTTGCCTATGTATGATACCATGTCATACCTTATCATCGGCAAATAACAATACTTTGACGTCTTCCTATCCCTTATTTTTAATTTTTTTTTGCTAATTTAAAATGATGAAGAACAGCTCTGCTTTCAGAGCCAATTCCTGAGAGTTTAGTTATACACACAAACATGCTTAATTCTGGAAGAAAAAGAAATGCTGGGATAGGGAGGTGACTCCGCTGGTGAAGCACTTGCCTTGCAAGCACCTGGACCTGAGTTCAGTCCCTAGGGCCCCTGCACAAAAACTTGGGAGTAATGGTGTGCTCTTGTAATGCCAACACTGAGGAGGCAGAAACAGGCAGCTCCGTGGGGCCCTCTGGCCAGCCAGACTAGCCTACCTGACCAACTTCAGGGGAAAGAAATGTTGACCTGAAGCTGTCTTCTGGTTTCCAGGTGTATACACACACACACACACACACACACACACACACACACACACACACACACACAGAGGAAAGTATTTATTGTTTTTAGTTTTCAGGCTAAGAGAAGTGCCTTCCACTTTCCTGTGAAAAGACAGAGATCTATTTCATTTTCCTGTTTCTACTTGCGACACATTCCATGTAGAAGCTTCTGGAATTCTGAACAAGAAGTTCAGTGTACGAAACATTGCAGGGAGAGTCTTGGTGGGTTTTGACAGTGGAGCTAAGAGCAGTTTTCTGAATCCTGAGGCACCTTGACAACTGGGTTGTTTCATCTGAAACCCTACATCCTTGGGGATTGCAGAAAAAGGGAGTCTGTGATACCAGCTACAAGGTTCAGGAGGGTTTCAATAATACTGAATATTCAGGACAAACGGAAGATTCCTCGCACAGCTAGGAAAACTGTGACCCATGATGATGGGGCCTCTAGGCAAACAGGTGTTGTGTCTGTCATGTGATACTGACTCTATTGCGGGCCATTTGGGCCAGATAGGAACAGCTGGTCTGAGAAGAGTGGATTCACAGCTGGCCTGGGTTCTGGCCAGAACAGCTTTTCACACACAGACCAGCTGAGTAGATGAGGGTCTTCATTCTGGGAAATCGGAGGTTTTTCTTCTTGAGTTTTCCTTTGGGAGGTCTTTCTTTGTGGATGCCACCCCTAGGTTCAGACAACAATGTTTTAAGAATATTTGAAAAAAAAAACCCACCTTATCCAGAAGTAACATAGGCTGTTAAAGATGGGACACTTTGAGACCTGCCTGGATGCTAGGAAAACATCCTGTCTGGAACTCTCAGTCTCTTAATTGCCATAGGTGCTTGAGATACTGTCACTGATGGGTCTCCCTGGGCCACCAGCTTTGTCTTTATCCTGTGGTGAAGGTGATAGGGAGGAATCTCTACTACAAAGAAACTAAGTCAACACAGACTTTTTTTCTTGTCATTATTCTTTAAACAATATAGTATACAACTAGGTACAGAGTATTACATTGTATTAGATATTAGATGAAATCCCAGTGATTATAAGTATTTGAGAGAGGATGTTTAAATCTTATAAGAAAATACTATCCAATTTTGAAGAAGAAACAAAAACCATGGAGGCATGACTGCTACATTCTAAAATATGGGAAGAGCCTGGAACAGTGACCTTTGGCAAGAAAAGCCACAAGGCTGTGTGCACAGGTAAACCACAAGGCAGAGGAAGGACTTAGAGTGTGAGATGCCATAAAAATACCCCAAAATTTGAGGTTTTGTAGAATCAGAAAACACAGAGTGGAGAAAAGAATAAATGCTCGAGAGCAAGTGACCGGATGCTACCTGTGACACACAGTCATGGCAAAGCTGTGCCGTGTTATCTAGAGAGCCCTGGGAGTTCTCCGTATCTGATGCTGAACCTGGGGCCACCTTCAACCCACATATACTTTCCAACGCCAGTTCGGCATGGCTTGGAGGAATCATGGCTCAGCTCTGATTTCCGTAGGCTAGTTTTCTTTCTTGTTACACCTCATATGCACACCTTAAAAGGCGATTATAGGGATTGGGCTTTAGTGAACCAGCAAAGAGCTTAACTGAGCTGTGGTATGCAGTTGGAAGAGAGAGTGGTCAGTGGGTATTTCCAGAGATGGGAGGGGTAACTTGTACCTTTTGGTGCAGCCAGAATTTTCACCACATCTTGAGTTATTTTTCTGTGTTTCTCTGCAAGGCATCTTATGTTTATGAGGTCTAAAACAAAGTGCCCAGTGATGTAGGATTTATTATCAGTACTAGGTGGAGAGCGTATAACACAATCAATGCTATCATGGAAGACTGGAATGCAGTGTCTGCATCCGTTTGTTGTATGATGGGGGAGAAGGGCTTCTAGGAAGGTCATCCAGAAGATGTGGTGGTATGGAGGACTTTAAAATCTTATTCTAGGGGCCAGAGAGGTGGCTCAGTGTTTGTTGCTCTTCTAGAGGTCCCGAGTTTAGTTCCCAGAAGCTACATGACCCCTTTTTTTGGCCTCTAAATGTTCATGCACACAAGTAATGCATGTATACTCATGAAGGCTTACACACATACATATAACTAGAAAGGAGTATCAAATTCCATGAATGCAGGAAAGATAAAATGATAGATAAATGTTGCAGAAATCTGATGTGATCTGAGGATCCTGGGCTTGAGGGAGAACTGTCATGCGGGAGGTCACTCTCAGCAGCTGGAGGATAATTCAGTAGGAGGAAGTTAAAGCTGTTTCACCCTATAATTGTGTAACCCTAGCCCTGGGCCATGTTCTAATGAAAAACATCTGACTTAGAGAGACAGGCTTGACTCTAGATTTAAATAACTAAAAAAAAACTAGAAGACTGTGAGGGCAACTATAGGCCTTACCCAGCAGTAATATGGGCTACCACAGGTAGGACACTTTGAGGATCTGTCTGGATGCTAGGAACATGTCCTGCCTGGAATTCTCAGGTCTCTCATTTGCTTATAGAAATGTCCATAAGACCCTTCACGCATCTATCTGAAGGGTAGACACAACAGCTGTTATGGAGTCTTTTGGTTTTATGATATCTAGGCCACAGGGAGATTTCCAGTCTCCTAAGGCTGTTTGGGTGACAAATGAGTTAGTTTTTTCCCCAACAGTTGTGATAGAAGGTATGGGATTTACTCTTTAGAATCCCTGAGCCTGTGAAGTTCTGTTGATGGGAAATCTAATGTGCCCTGCAGTCTTGAAGTCTGGAGTAGCTTAAGTGACTTAGGTCAGCCATTGTGACTGTGAGGATACGGACGGTCTCCAGTCAGTTACAGATACAGGCTGAGGCAGAGAATCTTTCTTGTCTCAACTGCCTCATTGAGTTTGAAGTATACACCAACTGGGTCTGAACGTGAGGAAAAAGAGACAAAGGCCATATTCTTCCCAATTCACACACATGTCTAAGAAAGTATTTGATTTCCCACAATATTTTTTAAAGTGAAAAATACCGATTAAGGACCAGGCATGGCTGTGCAGGCCATTAATTATAGTGGAGACAGAGGTGGGCAGATCTTTGTGAGTTCCTGGCCAGCCTACCAGCCTAGTCTACGTAGTGGGTTCCAGGGCTACACAGTGAGACCCTGTCTCAAAAAAAAAGGAAAGTGAATTAATGATCTAAGTGTGGGAGTGTACCTGCAATCATTATAGCACTCAGAAGACTGAGGCAGGAGGATTGTGAGATCAAGATCAACCTGTACAGCAAAATAAATAACTAGTTGATACAGATTATTTGGTCCTAATCCATTTTAGAAAGTACTTATCTGTATCTTATTTTAGAATAAGTGGGCAAGGTGGGTGGAAATTATTTCAGCCTCTATGTACCTGAATTTATGTATTGCCTTGCATGTGAAAGAAGATGAAAATGAAGCATTTTCTCCCAACAGAGATCAAATCCACGATGGTTGCCATCAACCAATATCTGTCAGCAGCGGTCACAGAATGCTGCTTAGCCAGTCTCCTGGCTAAGGAGGATCTTTTCATTTATGTGTTCTTGGGTGATATTTCTGCCCCATTTTTGCCATATAAGGTCTAACTAGCTCTTGATATCTTGAGATAAATCTAGGTATCTTGAGAATGATTTGTGTGCTCTAGTATCTTTGGGTAAAATTCTTCAAGTCAGGTTGAAACTAAATATTGTATTGGCCACAGTGATGGTTAGTTTTATTTGATACAGGCTAGAATCATCTGGACAGAGTGTCTCCAGAAGGGGTTGTCAAGATCAGGGTGGCCAGTGAGCACGTCTTTGAGGAGGAGTGCATTGATTCCTTTAGTTGAAGCAGGAAGATTCAGCCTAAGAGTGAGTGGCGCCATTTCTATGGTTTGGCCCCTGGAATGTTTAAAAGAGGAGAAAGTGAGTTGAGTCAGGTAAGAATGGCACACAGGAGTTGTCTCTTTGTTCTCATCTGGATGGGACTAGATGTGATTAGTTCTGCCTCGACTTCCTCACAGGGGCAGAGGTACTTTGCCTTCTCCATGGAGATGGACTCTAACATCATCTTCCCCATGGTGCTAGACTTTCTCTCTTTGCTGGAATCTTTTCATCTCACAGAAATGAAAGGAACCTTTAACAGCTACAGAGCCACATGATAAATAGAAAGACTCTTTAAGTCCACAATTGGATCCAATTTAAAACTTCCAGCATTTAAAGCCATTTTCATCTTCTGTTATTTTATGTATGATTTCAAAGGTAGAGCTTCCAATGTGTTATTAGACTATAATATTTTCTTTTTAAAAAATAGACTTTATTACAAAATCATTTACGAATAAACATTGCACACCCAAATTAACCAGGCTTAACCTCTATACATCTCAGTGAACTATGTAGTTCAAAAAGTCATTCTTAGGCTATGGAGTTTCACACTGAATTTTATACTTTCACAATTGAATATATATTTTTTGTGAACTTATGCACCACCAAACATGAAAAATCATAATAGAACTTGAAAAACAATTAGCTTCATATCCTATTAGCCAGATCATGATCATTACCTGTATAAGTCCTTCCTCATACCCTAATATGTAGTCTTTATTCTTCTCTTTTCTACATGTTATACTGCACTACATAAATACTTATTTACACATATGCATATATTATTGTCTAAATACCACATATATTTCTTTATATTATTTTTATTTACACAATTGGAAATCCAACCAAGTAGATAAGATTGGAAATCCAACCAAGTAGATAAGTATTATAAAGGAGGAAGTATTTAATGTCAATGTACCCCCCTCTCTCTCATTCTCTTGCCTTTGCTTGCTTTCTCTCCACTTCCACAGTTATATTTCCAATGTGCGGATTAGTTAATATCTACATAAAAGAGGTTGCTAACGCTGGAGTTTTTTAAATGCATGACATTATATAAAAAAAAAACACTAAATGTTCATGGCAGCATTGTTTGTAATAGCCAGAACCTGGAAACAACCTAGATGCCCTTCAACGGAAGAATGGATGAAGAAAGTATGGAATATATACATATTAGAGTATTACTCAGCAGTAAAAAACAAGGACTTCTTGAATTTTGCGTACAAATGGATGGAAATAGAAAACACTATCCTGAGTGAGGTAAGCCAGACCCAAAAAGAGGAACATGGGATGTACTCACTCATATTTGGTTTCTAGCCATAAATAAAGGACATTGAGCTTATAATGCATGTTCCTAGAGAAGCTAAATAAGAAGGTGAACCCAAAGACAAACACATAGGCATCCTCATGAATATTAACCTTCATCAGGCGATGAAAGGAGACAGAGACAGAGGAGCACGGGACAGAAATCTCAAGGTCCAAATCAGGAGCAGAAGGAGACGGAGCACGAGCAAGGAACTCAGGACCGCGAGGGGTGCACCCACACACTGAGACAATGGGGATGTTCTTTCGGGAACTCACCAAGGCCATCTGGCCTGGGTCTGAAAAAGCATGGGATAAATCCGGACTAGCTGAACATAGAGGACAATGAGGAATACTGAGAACTCAAGAACAATCGCAGTGGGTTTTTGATCCTACTGCACCTACTGGCTTTAGGGGAGCCTAGGCAGTTTGGATGCTCACCTTAGGAGACCTGGATAGAGGTGGGCGGTCCTTGGGCTTCCCACAGGTCAGGGAACCCTGACTGCTCTTGGAGCAGATGAGGGAGAGTGATTTGATCGGGGGAGGGGGAGGGAAATGGGAGGCGGTTGCGGGGAGGAGGCAGAAATCCTTAATAAATAAATTAATTTAAAAAAAAATTAAAAAAAATAAATAAAGATTTAAGGGAAATTCTAATTACAAAAAAAACAACACTAAAAAAACAAAAACAAAACAAAACAACAACAAACACTTGTTCATTGGTGGTCAAGTTAACCAATGGAGTTCAGCACCATGCCTTCTGAATGTATTACATGCTTATAGGCTCTTGACTTAGGCTTGCTGAGTTTCAAATGGCCATGATCCTGTCTCCCAAGCTCCCCAAATGTCGCTGCTCAACTGTTTAAGGGGAATTCCGTTCAGAGCAACATTTATCATCTTCACTCAAATGCGTCTCAGCTCAATGTAGTGATTTAGATTCAAGTGAGTGTCCATAAAAAGAACTTCTCTTAAAGTTAAATGATCTGCGCAGATAATAGAATAGGAAGCTAATTGTTCTAGCTTTACAAAAATATGACTTTATGATTTTAGAAAAGATATGGGCTCCTGGTAATGGTTATTCTATATAAACTGAGAGATTTATTATTTAAGAAAAGTCCTTTTTCCTATTTACTCAAAGATATATAGAACAAAACTATTTTCATATTACTATTTTGTTGATTTTGAGAGGTATATTTTTGTTAATATCATATAAAACCTTGTTGTAAACTACAGCAAACTATTGAGTAGTGTATTTTGTCCACATAATGCAAAAATAAGTAAATTTAGGTGAGTGAAGGCAATGACTTATCAATTATTTGAATAACTGAATTGGTTATTTAAATTGTTTTATCAATTTGACTAGTAATATGAGTTCACTGATTTCAGAAGAAACAACTTCTCAGTCTACTAACTGAAGCACACTAGTCTTTAGTGGGAGAGAGTGTAATGCCGATGTGATGGCTCTCACACATTAGAGCATCCTGCTCCCTGGAGGCAAGGATGATGAGCTGACTGTGAAGGACCGGGGAAAAAGGTACCATCCTTTCTAGCTCATCCCATCTGGAAAACACAGAAAACTGGAGACATAGCGAATTATCTACAATTGAATATGGTGTTCAAGAGGATGGCTACCTGGATGACTATGCCTGACCCAGACGTCTTTTGTCTCTTTATAGTTCTTAGTGTAAGTAGGACCAGGAGACATTTATTCCCAAAATTCTGTGTTTTGTTTCTGTATTCTTCCTAGAGCATGATGTCCTGAAACGCTTTAGCTCAACCACCCAGCTCTTTGGGGACAAATGCTCAGCATGGGCTGATCCTGAGTCCCTTGACTGTGCTACAAAGTGAGGTAGGCTCTGGGTTCTTTGCTGAGTCCTGAGATACTGACATCCATGAATCCTCTACTGTTGTGAATCCATGCTGTCTGTCTGCAAGTCATGAAATAGCATGGCACGACCTGGCATGGGAGTGCTTTGTCTTTCTTAGTCTTGGAAGTTTTTGGTTTATGCAAAATCTCTGGCAGTTGGTTTTGTACAAATGCTTTGCCAGATCCAGAACCCTACTCTAAACTCTGAGGAGGTGTTTCAGGGCTTCTTCTGAAACCAGGGACTGCCCAGGGACAATCTGTTTAAGAGGGCAAAGGTGCAGAGGTGATAGCAAGGCCCACAACTTCTGACCACAGATTTCTGGATTGCTTTTCCACCACCTTCCTCTGCCTTGGCATTTAGCTTCCAGGCTGTTACATTCCCCTCCTAAGAAAGGGGACTTAGATCCTCCCCAAACCTCTTAATCTTTCTTTTTTCTAATGTCACATGAGAATATGTGGGGTCATCATGCCCACAATATCTAAAGAAGGGACATTTATTCACCTTCTGTGATGTCTGTTAATCTGTGGGATTCACAATGAAAAAGCCATTTTCTATGACATCACTAATTCAGGAGGCTCCTTTATTCAGTGTGGGGGACTGAATCTACTGGCTGGAATGAGAGCATGGATGGAAAGCTAAATTTATTCACTGTTATGTTCCCAACTAGTAGAAAATAATTGTCTGCATTTAGTGATTTCCCTCACATGGAAAGCTCTAACCTAAGCTGGAATTGGGGAGAGCTGAAGACAAAGAAAGTAGTTAGACGTTCTCATATTCATTTGTGAACACATTGAACAAATATAACACAATATGGTCCTAGTTGGTTTTAATGGTCAACTTTACACAGCCTAGACCCAATAAGAGAGTCTCATTTGAGGGTCTGCCAAGATCAGACTGACAAGTGTGACGTCATCTTGACTGTTGATTGATGTACATGGGCCCAGCTCGTTGTGGGTGGCACCATTCCCTGTGCAGGCAGTACGGGCTATATAAGAAGGCTAGCTAAGCCGGTACCGAGGAGTGAACCAACAAGCAGAGCTCTTCCATGGTTTCTGCTTCATGTTCTTTTTTGAGTTCTTGTCCTGACTTCCCTCAATGAAGGACTGTGACTAGATATGTGTCTAGATGTGTCAGCCAAACAAACCCTTTCCTGCTCAAGTGTGTATTGGTCAGAGTGTTCTGTCCCAGAAATAGGAAGCATATTAGAGCAATAATAATCTTCAGTGAATGTTGAACCAGACATCTCCCTGCTGCTATCTACTGGACGTTTCTGTCCTCTGTGTGTCAGACGCGGTACTGGAAGTGCAGAGCTTAGTTGGAGAGACGGCATAGGAACAGATAATTATATGGTAGCATGTAATTATTATAATGAAGTGTACAGAAGAGGTTCTGTGAAAACAGAGGGCGAAGGATGGACTGCGCAGGATGTGTGAAACCCTTCACAGAGGAGGCATTGTGTAAGTTAAGTCTCAAAAAGGGGGTTGGGCCAAAGTAACCTTCCAAAGAGCCAGGAGTCCCTTGGGAAGAAGGAAGACGACTTATGTCTGTATGAGTTGTTACCAGATTTCATTTGGCAAAGTGAGATAGGGAGAGGTTATCAGAAGCAAATGAAATAAAGAGCATTGAATAGAAACTTGGGAAAATCAAGTGTGGGGTTTAGATCCCTGTTCTAAAGACAGACCTGCTACTTTTTGTCTCCGTGACTTGGGGTGAAGGTCTAGGCCTCAGTTTCCCCAGAGGTTAACAAATCAGGAGTAAGAACCATGTACATCCTTGTTTTTTTTTATTATCAACAGAATGATGCTACAACAATATTTGGTTTGGGTGTGCTATACGCAGCAGAGTAGAAAACACCAGGGCTGGGGAGAAGGCTTCGTAGGTCAAGTGCTTGGAACAAGCAAAAAGACCTGATTTCCTAACCTTGCATGACTGTCTGAGCAGCTGGATCTGGTAGTGTATCCCTGTTATCCTAGCACTGGGGAGGTAGAAGCTGTTCCCTAGAACTTGCTGGCTGTTTAGCTTAACCCAGAAGATGAGCTCCAGGTTTGGTAGGAAACCCTGTCTCCAAATATAAGGTAGGACAGTGATTAGAGAAGACTCTCAAGTTTGACCTCTTATCCCTGACCCCTTTGAACATGCAAACATGAACGTGTATACACACATACACATAGAGAAAGTGCAGAGGAAGGAGGGAGAGGAAAGAGAGAGAGAATTTAAAAAGAAGAAAATAAAAACTTTATTATTTACAGGTTTGGCTGGAAGATGTCCCCTATAGATAGATGCAAACATTTGAGTACTTGGTTCTAGCTGATGGCAGTGTTTGGGATTCTGAAACTTTTAGGGGGAGGGTAAAGCCTTGCTGGAGGAGGTATGTGACTGGGGCAGCCTTTAAGTGTTTAAGCCTTGCCTCACTTTGAGAGTTTCCCATTTGCCATTGAGAATGTGAACTATCAGTTTCCTGCTCCAGCTACCTGCTGCCATGCCTCCCTGGCCATGGAAGACTCACCCTCTGAAACTGTAAGCTCAAATAAACTCTTCTGTAAGTTGCTCTTGATTGTGGTGTTTTATCATAGCAACAAAGTAACTCCTGCAGAAGTAGGCACCAGCGAGCTGGCCGCTGCTGTGAGGAACTGAACATGCTGTGCTTTGGAGGAATGTGGAAGGTCTGAGAACTTTGGACTAGAGAAGCATTTGAAGATTGAAATCAGAACTTAACAAGCCATACTAGCGGGAGTCTGGTAGACAGTAGTGACAGGAGTAAACTGGAATATAAGTCCTAGATCAGGAGTTTTCAAAGGAAAGCAAGGACTTTACCAACACTAAGGCTAGATGCCATTCTTATGAGAGTTTGGGAAAGAAACTGCCTGCCTTCTGCTTATGTCCTATGAACTTGCTCATCTTAGTTAGGGTTTCTACTTCTGTGGAGAGACACCATAACCACAGCAACACTCACAAAGAAAAACATTTAATTGGGGCTGGCTTAGAGGTTCAGTCCATTATTGTCAGGGTGGGAAGCAGAGAGTCACACAGGAAGACATGGTGCTGGAGAAGAAGCTGAGAATTCTACATCTGGGTCAGCAGGCATCAGGAACAGACTGCCACACTGGGCCTGGCATGAGCATCTGAGATGTCAGAGCCCACCCCCCAGTGACACACTTCCTCCAATGATGCCACAGTTCCTAATAGTGCCAGCCCCTATGAGTCTCTGGGGCCATGTTTATTCAAACTACCACATTGCTCAAGGCTAAATTAAAAAATAATAGACTACATTCTTTGGTAGAGGGACTTTCAGGACAGTCTCACAATGAGTCTGTGGAAGGAGTGTCATGGAGGACTCATAGGCAGATCTACAGTGAAAAAGAGCAACTAGGGCAGAAAGAAATACAAAATGTCTAGTTTAGAGAAAAAGCATTAGGAAGCTTCCAGGAATGTGTTAGAAAAAAGACTGTAATTGTTAAGGAGGTTAGCACCATTAAGGAGAAGCCTCCTTTCTACCATGAGAAGAGGGTTTTGGGGGAAGACCTTCCCCAAATAAAGCTTTCAACTTGTAAAATCAGGAGGCCTAAGGGATGCTTTGCTTTCCTAAAGCTGGTGCACAGGTGGTCCAAAGGTCACCCAAAGCAGGCAGCCAGAGTGGGCAGTGTTGTCCACATGTTGTTGGCTTTGGAGGCATGAAAGAAGTGAGGGTGAGGAGCTAGTAGATTCTTCTTTCATGATTTCAGCCAGATGCAGAGGCCGGGAAATATGCGGCGGGGGAGTCCCTTCATAAAGTCTCTGAGAGGGTAGGAGGGCTTCAGAGGCCATCGCATGAAGCTGTAAAGGTGAAGCCTGTGTTGCAATGGGGACCCTAAGAAGTTAGAGATGTCAAAGCCATGAGACATCTCCCAAGGATAGCCACATGCAGGGAGTAGTGTGTGGTTTCCACTGTAGGTGGAGAGAGAGAGAAGGGTGGAGGATTATCTAGATTTAGTTACTAAAGATAGAAAGACTCCCCGCCCCCAATGTGAGTGGTGCCATTCTGTGGGTTGGGGTCCCAGACTGAGAGAAAAGGAGGAGGTGAGCTGAACACAGATATTCTTCACCCTTCTTCCTGACTGTGGGCATGATGTGTCCAGCCTCTTCCTGATCCTGCCATCCTACCGTCCTTGACATGATGGACTATAGTCCCCAGACCTATTACATCTGGCTAGATGGAATAAAGGTTCCCTAAATGGTATTTGAGGTATCATAGTTTGGATGGTACCTTCAAAGGCCCATGTGCTAAAGCCAGATGGTCATTGTTGGATCACCCAGTCCCTCAAGTGTAAGCCAGTCTAATAGATTTCCTTTAACAATGCACATTCCTTCTATTGGTTCTTTTCCTCTAGAGAATCCCGATACAGAATCCATGAAAATCTGGTGTTCTATATGTGACAAGAAGCAACAGTATTAGAAAGTAGCAAAGGCAATGGACAAGTGAGGCCCATGGGTTAGGGATAACACACGAATGAGCAAGGAACACACTGGCAAACAATGGTTTCAGTTTGGGAATCAGAAGAATTGGGACATGTGCAGTGGGGCAGTTGGAGGATGCAAGGAGGAGGATTTAAAACCATGGGCTTGGACCACAATGGAACTGGAATGTGAAGTAAAGCAGACGGTGGATGACTGAAGGTGTCCATAGACTGGGCATTGTGTGGGGGTCAAGCAAACCAAGGCTTAAAATGCCATTCTGTCAGGGCTATCTACACACTGGGGTAAGACAAGACAGAAAATGGCTAGCCCCAACACCTGGCATCATGCATCTTCATGCAGAAGGAAGGGAGAACATTGGAAAGGGAGTGCTCAACCAGGGACAGAGATGGGAAGTGTGCTCTGAGCTGGGAATGGGCTGGGGTTAGATTTGCAGGGCAGGGTGGTCTTGGGATGGGAGATAGACAGGAAGAGAGCACTATGGAATACTACATTAATACCGAGAAGAGGCAGAGAAGGAAGTGTGGGGTCCAGAAAGAGAAGCAGAAGGGTAAAACAGGCTATCGTGGGGGTGTTCTGAAAGCTAGACTCAGAGCAACCCAACTGTCAGGGAGAAGGGTGTATAGCATGATCCAGATTTCTCTTTTCTTTTTCATCTCTTATCCTCACTTCATCTGCTTAACCTCTATGAGGGGGTGTTTGAAGCTTTCTCCTGCTCCGGCCGGCATGCCCTCTGACTCACCAACACTGGGAAGCTGTCTTTCTTCTTCAGATCATGTTGAATAAGTAATTAATTAATTTATTTTGTGTGTGTAGTGTGTATGTGCTTAGAATGTATGTGCGTGTGTCTAGATATAAACAGTTATGTGTGTGTGTGTGTCACCTTGTGGACAACTTTGCAGCTTTGTTTCTTTCCTTCCACTTTTTTTTTTTTTTTTTTGGTTTTTTGAGACAGGGTTTCTCTGTGGTTTTGGAGCCTGTCCTGGAACTAGCTCTTGTAGACCAGGCTGGTCTCGAACTCACAGAGATCCGCCTGCCTCTGCCTCCCGAGTGCTGGGATTAAAGGCGTGCGCCACCACCGCCCGGCTCCTTCCACTTTTATATAAATTCTGGGAGTTGAACTCAGATTGCCAGGATGTTTTAGCAAGCACCTTCACCCAGTGAGCCATCTTGTTGACCCTCATGCTGAACAATTTACTCTGTTATTCATTAGCATCTAATTGGAAGTGTTATGACCCAAAGGAGGTAATACACGTCCTCACGGGGCATGGAGGGGCAGGTTGACTTACTCTGGGGCATACTTAGTTCATACACTTGAGAGCACTTCCTCATTCTGCCTCCCCTGGGACTCCTTCCAGTGGTCAGGTCATTGGCCGCCTGGAGTGGGAGGGACACACAAATATTTATAAAGGTCATGTTGGAAAATATTCTAAAACCATTGAACTGCAAAACATGTGTTTAGCATTTCTGATGCTTGGGATGGAACAGACACTTTTATTCATCTTTATTCTTTCTGGAGTTTCGCTAGCTCCTTTTATCCCTTGCTGAACTAAATAGGGATGAAGAACAAGGGTTTGCTCACAAGGGATGTCAACCCACTTCTTAGGATTTAGTTGAAGGTTGGGTTGCAATCCTTTTATTCTTAAACAAACAATCCATCCCACAGCACCACAGAAGCAGGAATTCTGTCAGCTGTCTTTGCAAACTTTCTGGATTTTTGAGGGATCAGAGGTGGTGACGTATGCACTGGCAGGATCTGAGTCCTGGTGTATGTTAGGGGACTTCCTGGGAGGTAAACCTTTAATAGGAGTTACCACACGTCAGAAAGGTGCTGTGAGTCTCCTTGTCATTGAATGCTCCAGTTTACTTCCTGGGTGAAATGGCAGGAGGAAGCAGAGCCATTCCGTGTTTACAAGTAGAAAGTAAACTCTAATAGGCTAAGCTCAATTCTGACTTTTGTGGAACTCAGGCTTCTGGATGTGAATGGTCTCTACACCTCAGCTGGGGTCATTGAATGGGTGTTGCATCTTGCATCTGTACCTGCTGCTCATGCAAGTAGATTGCTTCTCTCTAGATTGCTTCCTGCTTCTAGTTTCTACCTTTTCCAGTTGAAAGGGTCTTTCAGGTCTATCCCAGACACTCAAGTGATGTCCAGAGAGTTTCAGGGTAGGTGTGATGGGTTATGGTGATTGTCAATTTGACAGGATTGAGAAAAACTTTGGAGACAAGCCTCTGGGAGGAGTTATGTAAGAGGAGTTATGAAGGTTAGGTTAACTGAAGTAGGAAGACTCACTCTAAATGTAGGTGGCTGATTCCCATGGGCTGGGGTCCCAGATATAATGCAAGAGAGAACACAAGAAGAGCATGGAACATTTGCCATTTTGTTTCCTGACTGTGTTTGCGACGTGACCAGCTACTTCACGCCCCTGCTGCCACCCTTGCTCTGCCACGATGAACTCCCTCTTCAACTGTGAATCAAAATAACCCCTTCCTTTCTTAAGATGCTTGTGTCAGGTATTTTCTCCCAGCAACTGGACCGGTAATGAACATAGTAGGCCTCCTGGGCCTCGAGTTATCGGATATATCTCTTAAGACTGATCCACCGCAATTCTTACCAGAGTTTACTAAAACTCATTTGCTTTGTGTTTTGAACTATACTTCTCCTTCATGCTTCTGTCCTGATCAGCTTCTTCAGTCTTGTCTGCAGCCACCGTGTTGGCTCACTTCTTTCATTTCTAAGCCTTCTGCTGTCTGTGAGCTGAGGTTAAGATGGTGAGTGTGTTAGACGCCAGTGTTCAGGATGGTATAATAGAATACGAGAGTCTGGGTGGCTTACACACAACTGAGAGATTTTATTTTTCATAGTTTTGGAGCCTAAGAAGTGTTAACTGAAGGTGGCCAGAGATTTATTGTCTGGTGAGGGTTTCTTTCCTGGTTCACACACAGTTTTTCTTACTATGTCTTCAGATGGACAAAGGACAAGGTAGCTATCTTTCTGGGATTCCTCTCATAAGCACACACATCCCATCCACAAAGGCTTTCTCATGACCTAATAACCACCCAACGGCCCCGCTTTCAAGTACCATCACACTGAGAGTTAGGATTTCAACACAGGGTCCTTGGAGGAACATAAACATGTGACCATACAGCACGAGATTGGACCAAAGCTCTGCAGAATAGGCAAAGCCAGCCTTCCACCATTTTGACGTCTAGTCGTGCCGTCATCCTGTCCTCATCACCCAATCAAAACTTAATTTCATGTCCCATATGTGAATAGCATTTCATAAAGAAGCTTTCTCTGCTGTGTGTCTGGAGCGATGGTACATTTTTTAGATTACACGCTCATTCTTGGAGCTTCACAAAAATCGTTCACATATTAAAAGGCTTTGGGAAGTCCTGTGGTCTAGAAACTTGTCTAATTTGAGTTCAGCATTTCCAAACAAAGCAAAACACAAACTTCTTTTTTTTAAAACCTCATAATCCTTTTTTCTCAGTAAGATCTATTTAAATCCCCAAATGAAACTAGTATTTAATGGAACACATTTAAGCAACATGATTTGAGAGCATTAAAATTCCTTCCCTGCTCTGTTGACTGAAGGTGTTAACCTTCCATATGTGGGCATTCCTGAGGCCCTGGACCTGCCCCATCACAGACTCTGTGGGGACAGCATCTGCAGAGACTGAAAAGCTGTGGCGGGCCTCGCTGCCTTTGCTGGCTTTACATCAACGTCCCTTCTTTTGCTAATAGCATCTGAAATTTCTGAGAAAATTAAACTTAAGAGGCTGAACTATGTCCCTCCAAAGTTCACACGCTAGAGTCCTTAGGACCTCAGAATGTGATTGTATATAATGTGACATTCTATATAATGTATATAGATTTTCTATCTATCTATCTATCTATCTATCTATCTATCTATCTATCTATCTATCTATCTATCTATCTGTGACTGTATATCGATATGTCTTTCTTTTTTCTTTCTTCCTTTCTTTTTACCTAACTTATCCAACTTATTTACCTCTACCCTGAGAAAGGTGAATAAGTTAAAGAAATGTTGGTACAGTAGACTCTGATATGACTCAGGTCCTCTTAAGGGATTACGAGACTGATGCACAGATCATGTGAGGTCCCAGGGAAAAGATGATCATGGAAGAGCCGGGAGTAAGGGCTCAGAATAAGCAACCCAAGTGACATCTTCAGCTCAAACTTGTAGTTTCCAGAATCATGAGGAAATAGATACTTGGTGTCAAATGACCAAGTTTGTGGTACCTTGTTTTGCTAGCCATTATAAATTAGTACATCAGGTCCAAGTGAGGCTGATTTCATTGCATGGGTCCCTAAGTAGGTATCAGGGAGGTATGATTCAGGTATTATTATAGTCGCAGCGTTTGGCTATGTTTTGTTAATTCTGTTAATGAGAAATAAGTCAATGAGATCCATTCTCTCTTTTATTTCTTTCTGTCATTTTTCTTTTCCCCCCTCTCTTCCTTCCTCTCCCCGCTCCCTTCCTTCCTCCCTGCCTCCCTTCCTTCCTCCCCTCTGCCCTCCCTTCCCTTTTCTCCCCTGTGTGTGGTGTGATCTATGCGTGAGTTCAGGCACACAGGTACCATGTAGATATATGGAGGTTGGAG
Source organism: Microtus pennsylvanicus (assembly GCF_037038515.1). NCBI lineage: Eukaryota > Metazoa > Chordata > Mammalia > Rodentia > Cricetidae > Microtus > Microtus pennsylvanicus. Next base: position 91,435,293 of record NC_134582.1, read on the forward strand.
GGACAACCTAAGGTGTTAGGCCTTGCCTGTTACCTAGTTTGAACAGGTCCCCCACTCGCTGCTGCATATCCTAGGCTAGACGGCCCATCAGTTTCTGATGACTCACTTGTTTTGGCCTCCCATCTCACTGTAGGAACACAGGTAGGGCGAAGGGCACAGATGATCACTATTGCACATGGCTTAATATGGGTATTGGGATCCGAACTCAGGTCCTCACACTTGTGTAGCAAATGCTTTGCAAACTCACAGAACCATCTCCCCAGCCCTATCTCCACTTATCATCATTATTATTAAATTACAAGTTTATTCAATACAAAACAATCTCCTCCGGCTTTATTGAGGTGGCTGACCATGTCCATGACAAAGCTGCCTCTGAACAAGAACCCCACTATTAAGCCAACCCCCAGCCTTGGCTTTCTTGTCAGTATCAGGGGGCCAAAACTCCTTCTCAATGCCACGGTAAGCCTCCCTTCATGAATCTTGAAGTTTCCTACTCTCTTTTAAGCCCACCTGCTGGTCTCAGGATGATTGTAGTACAGGGTGGCAGGCACGGTCTTAGGAGGCTGTTGGAGGGAATGGCAGAGAAACTGGATGCCCTCCTGGGTAAGGTACCAGTGGAAATGTTTCCAGGCAAATTGCTCCTTTCTGTAGCTTTGAGACTGGAGAGACCGGGTGGTCTTTATTACTTGAAGATTAAGTACATTCTTTCTGCCAGCTCTGGGTGTTTGGGGATGTGGAATTTATTTTCGCGCTATCATTCCCTCCTTAAAAGGGAGTTCATAGATGGCGATCTGGTTCTTCTGGGGTATCAGCATCTCAGGGGCGACTGTGTCTGAGGCCAAAGCTGAGGCCAGAGAGGGAAAGGCATGTGCCCCATTCTGTACTTTCTTGTACCACTGGAGAGAGGCATCCTCATTCTCCCAGCATTTATGTTACTCTGGGAGGAGGGCAGCTACCGACAGTCACCCTGATAGCACAGAAAGAGTCAGCCTCCTTGAGAACAGCCAAAATAGGCTAATGAGTGTGTATTAATAAATAAATTATATATATATATATATATATATATATATATATATATACTTGTTCATTTTTTTCCTGAGGTAGCTTGAGTTACACAAGAATTTCGGACAACACAGTGGATGTTGTGACAAGGTTTGGGTGTGGCCTTGTTCTTGCTGCACTCAATTCCATCTCAGAAATAACAGCATCCTGAGATCGAACCGCTAGCAGATCCCACTGGACGGATTTATCACAATCAGTGCTGTCATGGATGTGTGGGTCTGGGTTGGTCTGCAATGACTCCCCAGACCGGTGTGCAGCCAAACAGGAAACCAAATGGGTACATTTGCTTCACATCATAGCAAGTATTTGCTAGGCTCGGATGATATCATAAATAATAAGCGGAGTTATCATTATTGAAAGCTTTTTGACAAACAATTCTGAAGTTACTTCTGGTAACCAGATCATGGATGAATAACCCTTCAGGACCATATAATATTGTTTATATGACTAAGGGATATTAGAATTTAAGTCAAACCTCTCCATGGGTACAGGGTTATAGGGTGCTAGAAGTTTCTCTAGAATGGGAGTCCCTGCAATGTGGCACTCACTGAGGAAACTGTCTATATTTTCCCAAGATATATGTGTGCTCTCAGCCATAGAAAAACTATGATAGTGTTTTTCTTCTTTATTCTAAGTCTGTCTGAATTTTCACCAATGACATGAAAGGCAGTGGCGGAGAAGGTGCCTACAGGTCTCTCTGTGGTTTGGGCTGGCCAGCTGATGGTAGCAAGTGTGTGGCTCACCACTTCTGAGTGCTGGCCACACGCCATAGGGAAGTGTGAGGACATTACCATTGGTATGGCAGGTGCCTGCCAGCTTGACATGCCGATAAGAGGAGGAAGGCAAGCAGTAGTCACTTCTAAAGGAAGCTTGTCGTGATCAGATCTTTGGCTTGGGCTCACTACAATAAAGATGCTTAACGTGCCAAAGGAATATTTCGCATAAATTTCCACTTTCCCTAAGTTTTCCAAACGCACCATCTAAGGTCGATCCATCTTACATACTAATAGAAACCTACCATGAACCGGGGTGAGATATTTGGGCACAGGCAGGTGAGGGGGCTGAGCTGCTGGTGACTTTACTTACTCCTCAAAGGTCTCCTGTATGAATCTTCATGGTCTCATTTTTCCCCTGCCTTCTGTGACAGAAGACACCTTTCCTGGATTTGAAAAAGAATCTTCTCACAGTTAAGAAACAGCATGTCAGAGGCTGGAGCAATGCTCAGATCCGGCTTGAGGGCACCTGCTGCTCTTGAGGAGGACTGGGGTTTGATCCCCAGATCCCACACTGGGCAGCTCATGGCCAGATTCTTCGTCAAACTGTTGATGCGCAGCCAACTTACTTTTCAAATTTTTGCTTCCCTCTGGACTCTGTTGAGTTATCCTTCCACAGCCCTCGTCACCTCAGTGCTCTTGTCTCCCATCTCCTAGCGGAATGGCCCAGTAAGCTACATTTTCAATATTTAATTGCTTTTCCTGCCCAAAGTCCCAAAGCCTTTTACATTTCTCCAAAAGCACCAGGTTCAAATTCTTCACAAAGCCCCTACTCTCACGCCAACTTCGGTGTCAGCTACTTTTCGTTGCTATAACATAGCAGCAAGACCGAATGTGACTTATGGAAGGAGTTTATTTTGGCTAATGGTTCTAGAAAGGGAGACAATTGGCACCTGTATGTTCAGTATCATCTGACTGTTCAGAAGCTAATAGGAATAGTTAATAAATCCAATGTGAGAGTAAGGTGACCAGAGATATAACACTGGCCAGGAAGCCTTCATCTCTTCAACTGTGACTTTTTCATCTATACAAGGGGATGATATGAGCTACTTCCTGTGGCTTTTGAGAGTTGGGTGGTATTTGGGAAGGTGCTTAGCAAAGGCCTGACTGAAATAACCGAAAACACCTGGCCATGATTCAGTTCAGTTTTAATCCATCAGAACATCCCTAGAGGGTGGAGGCGGCCCATCCTCCACGTAAGATGCACAGGATGTGCAGAACCAGGCAGCATTCACCAGCCCTGAGCTTGATAATGATTCACTTACCAGAGATTCTCCACTCCTCCCCTTTCCCCTCCTCTTTCTTCTATTTCTTTTTCTCCTTTCCTCTCTTCCCCTTGCTTCCGTCCCCAACTCCTTTTTCTGACTCCCCCCCTCCCTCAATGCCTCTCTTCTTTTCTACTGTTAAGATTGAACTCAAGGGTTCATGCACCCTAAGCAAGCATCCTTCTACTGAACCACAGCCCTAGTTTGTCACCTCTAACCTTATTTCCTGTAAGGCACTCCAATCCTGTTCTCTGTGACTCTGGAATTTTCTTCAGGAGATAAGACTACTTTGAGCCTGTCTATAGCTCCTTTTTCTCTACTTTTGAGAGGAGTGTCTGGCTCATAAACTCCCAGTATTTTTATTTAGAAAATGCCCATTTGTTTAGAGTGAGTATTCACAGAGTTACTTACAGATCTCTCACTGAACTTATACAACCATCTTTTGTGACTAAGTTTCATGGTTTCTTACTTGGCAGATACTTCTAATGCGGACAAAGCAGCATTGGCAATCTGTCAAAAAAAAAAACAGGTTTTCAGTTTGTAAGAACTTCTTTTCTGGGATTGGAAGGTCTTTGTCAACATATTTCAGTAGGTACCCTTTTATTTAGAATGACTGCAGTCTTTGATCCCAGATTCAAGTAGTAAAGCAGCAAACAAGGGTGGAGGAAAGAATTAACGGCAGCCATTCACTTCCTTTTGATTGGGTTGGATGCAAGGCCACAGGGATAAAGCAAGCACACAAACTTCCTGGCCTACATAAGGCTGGGCAACTAGGAGAGGCCAGGATCTTACTCTGAGTGAAGAATGAAAGGGTCAGTGTCCCCTCTTGTTTAATCTTAGAGAAGACCAATAAGACAAATGGTGCGGGAGCTTATCATCTCACTGAGGCTGTGATAGCATGGAGGATTCTCCATGGTTGCAGACTAGTTTCCATCTCCTGGTGAGATCATCCCTTCCGTCTGTGCTGGCCCTGTCCAGCCTAGATCACTTCCCAGAGGTTAGGCTGGCCATTGATCATTTCATTGATTACTCTTGAGCCTCCTGGACCAAAGTTTCTTAAACTATGGGTCACAATGTCATATAGAGTTCAGTCACTAAATAAGAAATTTGGGGAAAATTGGCCGCAGAAAAGAAAAGGTTTCTGAGCATGCAGTCATCACAAATTAATTCAAAATTTGAACATGCAGTGAATCCAAAGTGCTGCAGGCGGCACTCACCTGTGCTGCATGGCATGACTTTACTGCAGTCTTGGTTGTAAACTCAACATATGTGAACTTTGCATTGGCCATGCTGCTACACCATGCAATTCTAGTGAGCACTGCCTCCGACACCTCAGCTCAGCGTGAGAGTACTGTTGTCAGCGACTGCAGGGGTTTCCCTGGATGCATGAAGTTTCCTGCTCTCATAGAAACATAATGGTTTAGTTACTTCATTAACTTATAGTTATTTAGTTTTTCCTTGTATTACTCTTTAGCACGTAAGTATCAAATGAGTGTATCTTTCAATCACATTGTGCTGGACAGACAAATATACTCATCTCCTAAATATGCAAACTTGTTCTTATCTTTAAAAAATGTAAGTATACCAAAGAATTGTTTAAAAGTAAAATTTTCTGTCCTTCCTTCCTCCCTCCCTCCCTTCCTTCCTCCCTCCCTCCCTTCCTTCCTCCCTCCCTCCCTTCCTTCCTCCCTCCCTCCCTTCCTTCCTCCCTCCCTCCCTCCTTTCTTCCCTCCCTCTCTCCCTTCCTTTCTTTCTTTTTATAAGGTCCTACTATCTAGCCCTAGGTGGTCTGGAACTTGCTATGTAGACCAAACTAACCTCAAACTTACCAAGTTCTTGAATTCTGGTATTAAAGGTATGCGGCTCCACATTCAGCTTAAAATAAATTCTTTATTGTTTGTTATCAGCAACTGTCAATCTGTACGCCTTGTTTGAGTGTACACACACACACACACACACACACACACACACACATAGTAGTAGAAAAATCTTAGACTATGTACCCTTGTCATTGTGGATATATCACTGAGGGTCTAGCACGTTTTTCTCTCTCTTTGTTTCCAGGGTACCATAAGGTAAGCAGCTTTGCTTCATCAGCTTCCCCAATGTGAAGTGTTACCTCACCATAAGCCAGAAAGGAGCCAAGGGACCACAGGTGTTTTCCATTACTTTGTTGTTGCTATGACAGGATACCAGGCAGAAACAATTTAGGAGACCTAAGATTTTTTCAGGTTCATGATATTTGGTCCGTTACAGCAAGGCAGACAGGTCAAGCAGCTTAGCTCATAGTTCTAGTGTGGCAGAGGCAGTTGACATCACACAGACAAAGAAACAGAGACAGAAACAGAATCAGAGTCAAGTATAACCCTTGAAAGCCCTTTCCTACTAACTTGCTTCTGCCAGAAAGGCTCCACCTCCTACAGTTTCCAGAACCTCTCCAAAATGGTACCACTACTAGGAACCAAACATTAAAGCTATGGGCATGTTGGGAACACTCTAATTCAAACCACAACAGACTAACACGTTTGCAATCATGAGCCAAAATAAATATTTTTTTAAGAAGACATTCTTAGGTATTTGTTACATCAATGAGAAGCTAACACATTCTGCTTCCTCTGCCACTCTTCCGTTCCTTTCATCTCAGAGAAAACTTTAAAGAGCTACACTTCTGACATCACCTTGGTTATTTTCTTTCCTCCTTTCTTTCTTTCTTTCTTTCTTTCTTTCTTTCTTTCTTTCTTTCTTTCTCTCTCTCTCTCTCTCTCTCTCTCTCTCTCTTTCTTTCTTTCTTTCTTTCTATATTTTCAAGTCATGTCTCACTTGTGCAGATACACCCATCCATCTGCCAATCCATCCTTCCGCCCATCTATCTATCCATCCATCCATCCATCCATCCATCCATCCATCCATTTATCCATCCTCCATCCGCTCACTATTTGAGCATTATTTATGGCATTCTACTGACCCTCCACAGATATTTCTTTCCTGCTTCCTCCCTCTAGCTCCTTTGTTTATGGTCTTATGCACAGGATGCTCACCAGGAATTAGACAGAGGCTTAACAGCAGAGGACATTTTCCGTCACCTTAATTTTCTTTGGCTGTTGGCCATCATCCTTTGCCCTGGCTTGTAAAGAAGAAACATTCTTGTTCTTCCCTCTCCTCTGTGCCTTGATGGAGAAATAATCTTTCAGTTGTATTGCTAATTAAGTACAGATCTATGGGAAGTACCACAGTCCAAAAACATTTATTTATTTATTATAGATTTCTGTCTCTTCCCCACCACCGCCTCCCATTTCCCTCCCCCTCCCCCAATCAAGTCCCCCTCCCTCGTCAGCCCAAAGAGCAATCAGGGTTCCCTGCCCTGTGGGAAGTCCAAGGACCACCCACCTCTATCCAGGTCTAGTAAGGTGAGCATCCAAACTGCCTAGGCTCCCACAAAGCCAGTACATGCAGTAGGATCAAAAACCCATTGTCATTGTTCTTGAGGTCTCAGTAGTCCTCATTGTCCGCTATGTTCAGCAAGTCCGGTTTTATCCCAGGCTTTTTCAGACCCAGGCCAGCTGGCCTTGGTGAGTTCCCGATAGAACATCCCCATTGTCTCAGTGTGTGGGTGCACCCCTCGCGGTCCTGAGTTCCTTGCTCGTGCTCTCTCTCCTTCTGCTCCTGATTTGGACCTTGAGATTTCAGTCCGGTGCTCCAATGTGGGTCTCTGTCTCCTTTCATTGCCTGATGAAGGTTAATATTCAGGAGGATGCCTATATGTTTTTCTTTGGGTTCTCCTTCTTATTTAGGTTCTCTAGGATCACTAATTAGAGTACTACTCAGCAGTAAAAAACAAGGACTTCTTGAATTTTGCATGCAAATGGATGGAAATAGAAAACACTATCCTGAGTGAGGTAAGCCAGACCCAAAAATAGGAACATGGGATGTACTCACTCATATTTGGTTTCTAGCCATAAATAAAGGACATTGAGCCTATAATTAGTCCAAAACCTTTTTGCAGGCTTTGGTCAGGGCTCAGTTCACAGGCACAACATTCCAGCATTCTTTGTTACATGATTTACAACAAGAAGCTGGACACGTCTTTTCTTTATGAATTTTTAACTTTCCCTTGAGAACCCAGGAACTACGGAAATCAGTCTGACGTTTCTGACTTTCATACGATAAAACTAACACAATACATTTAGACCAAATCAAGTCGTAGAAGTTACACTAAATGGGGATAGAGAGAACACAGGGACCCGAGAATTAAGTGTTTAAGGATCAAAATTAATGCCTTATCACGATGGCGTCTCACATTCACAGAAAGTTTAAAGTACCCTTTTCTGCTCCCCTTGTAAATATGAAGAAGCTACTGAGATAATATAGACGCATTCAGGTGTAATGGTGCATGCCTGTAATCGCAGAAGAGGAGGGATCGGGTGTCAAGAGAGTCACCACAGCATTGAGCCCAGCCTGCAACCATGGCTCAAAGTGAAAACTTTAAATAAGTGACCAAAAGAATGAATCATAAGGACAGAAGAGGAACTTTCTGCTGACTTTTTCCCCCAGTAGCTGGGGCAGAGCAGAGCTCTGCATTGTCTCCACAGCAAACCTGAAGCGATCCCTTGATTTGGAAAGGAATCTTGACTTAGGTGAGACCATAGGATGATCTCCACGCACTGGCTGGGGTCACATTGCTAAGCTAACACCTAGGTCAGAGTAGCCGAGGGAGTTAGGATGTGTTTGCTATAAGCAGAGTCTTCTCTTGAATTCTTTAGATTCCAGGTAAAGACCTGGGAAAGGAGGGAGGCTGTACCTGAAGGAATGTCTGTGTAGGTGTTAAGTTCATTGCTATTTAACATCCCTCCAGCTCCTCCTTGTGCTGGAATTCCAGATTCTCAGCTGGTGAGTGGCTTCAATCAGACTTAGAAGTGACAAAGAGTCCTTCACCTATCCCCTTGTCCTTGCTCCCGAATTCTTATTTTACTCTATCTCGATCCAGAACCACAAACTCTATCCTATGTACCAGTTAGAGTAGCAGTAAGGGTCCATTAAGGAAAAACTCCTGATCAAGAGAATAAGATCTCTGCCCTGGGTGGAGACTTCACATTCCAGGGAAGGCTGTGTCAATCATCGGGCCAAAGTATCACCTTGGGAAGGTGGCTTGCCTAAAGCCAAGCAAAAGAGCTACCTTGAATGAGATTTCCTCTAGTGATATGCTACACTTCCTGCTTCCCAGGGTTCCTCTCTTCTAGTGTGAGACCTCTGAGTTACCATGAGGCTTTGCTGGGTTTGCCCACCTCTCTGAGGCCCGAGTCAGAAAGATACAGCTTTTCCTTTCTGGTTTTGTGCATTATTAGGAAGTGAGTCCTTATTGGACGAAATATGTCACTGGGGGCCGGCTTTGAGGGTTCAGACGCTCAAGCCACGCCCAGTTTGGCAGTCTCCTCTGTTGCCAGCGGATCCAAATGTCAAACTCTCAACTACCTCTCCAGCACCATGTCTGCCTGCATGCTGCCATACTTCTACCATGGTGATAATGAACTGAATTTCTGAAACTGCAAGCCAGCCCCAGTGAAATGCTTTCCTTTGTAAGAGTTGCTGTGGTCATGGTGTCTCTTCATTGCCATAGAAACCCTAAGACAGGCTTCCTCACTCTTTCCCTAAAGCCTCCCCATTCCTTCTATGTGGTTGCTTACCCATGTGTCTGACCTCCATGCTGGCTTAAGTAGCACAGCTTCTCCTCCTCTCTCTTCTATCTTCATCCTTTGGATAGATGCTGAGATTTGTAGCCTGGCAGCCTTTGATCTTTTTCTTTTAAATGCTAATAAAATTGTTCTCAAGTCTTCGTTTGAATCCATTCTTAAATTCTTTTATTAACGAAACGAAGGACCTCTGCTTTCACCTATATCGTGTTTGTATAATTAGTAGCTTGTGGTAGAGTCAGTGAGCAGATGTCCCTGCCACCTTTAGCCTCTGTTCTGGGTGCTTGGGGGAAAAGAGGAGCCTCTGTGATTGGGGAGGCAGATAAAGCATAGTAATGAAGGGGCTGGAAAGATGGCCCAGCTGTTAAGAGCAGTTGGTGCTCTTCCAGAGGACAAGGGTTGGGTTCCCAACAGCCATACTGGGTGGCTCACAGCTGCCTGTAACTCCAGCTCTGGTCTTCACAAGAACCTATGCACACTTGGACACACAACTACTGCCTCCCCTAACCCCGCAGAAGATAAAAATAAATCTTAAAATACATACATGCTGAATCCCTAGATGACCTGAAAAAATATGATGCATAGACAGATAGTGTCAGTTTTTAAGTAGCACCATCTAGTTGATATTTCAGGAGAGCCTTGAAGCTGAGACTGTTCCATGCGGATATATATTGAGGACAAAGGGAGAAGGACAAGAAGCCAATCAGTACCCATCCCTGGGACCTGCCCAAGCAGATCTCTCTTCTCACGGGCAAGAGGGCAGATCACCTTTACAGCATCATTCTCCGGCTTCCCTCCGCCTGTTTCATTTTTAAATTTTCTACCAAGACCAGGAAGGTTGCCCTTTGATGATAATGAAAATGGGAACCTGGGCCTTAGCCTTCCCCTTGAGTGACACATGTATAAGACAAGCAGTCCCTCTTCCTGCTGATCCTGGCCAGCAAACCCGTGAGGAGCCCTGCTAACTGACACGCTAAGATCCTCAGCCATGACTGAGGGCAGTTCCCTTTTATACTGATGAGTTTAGATTTATGAAGTAGGCGGAGTAGTGAACACAAGAGGGGATAAGGAAAACAATTCTGGGATAAATATTTACAACGACCCCTGTAGTTCACTTCTGATGGGGCTTCTATTCCACTACAAGGCATACTTTCAATGAATGACCCTGGCCATCAGACTTCTGTGACTTTGATCTGTTTGTGGAATCATGTCTTCCCCTCCCTCTTCCTTTCCCTCATGAAGTGATTCTATTTGATGTGAAGAAGGTCCAGGTGACACTATTGTGTCAGGAATGAAGATAATTTAGAGAGACACTTCTCCTCATCATTTTGACTCTCAGACTTTTAAAATCAATGGACCCCAAGAAGTCAGAATTTCTCCAGGAATCTCATTGCTGGGACAAGAAAACCATGAGAACTGGTGTTAACACAGGAGGAACTTGCCTCCCAGGAAGAGATTTCACAGGATTCCTACTAGATCACCTTGCAGGACAGACTGTCATGGAGACAATAATGATAGGTAGGACCACACCTTGACCAGGACCATCCTCTATTTAAACTTTAAGTTCATGTCAGGATACCCCAAGATTGGACATGGAGGTGAAGGGCGAGGGTCACTGGATCTCTTGGCTCTTCTTCTCAGTGTGGATACATTGAATAAATCTCTTCTTTCTGCCCCTTATTATTGCTGACTTTCTTCATTGGTCTATTGAGACTGGTGACTGAACCTGGGGTTCAGTAGGGGCTTGGGCTCTCAGGTCTCTGGCTGACATTCTAGCGGTTCCAGACCCAGGACCTGGATGGACCAGAGGTTAGATAGTCTGGATGTGGGGAGTATCACAAACATGGTCTGCAGCTACCTGGTCACAAAAAGCCCAGACCATTCCTCCGGTCAGGGAAATCTCAGATTGAAAGACGTGCCGAGAAAGAATTACCCCAAAACTGTACCAGGGGACAGAGCGGCTTCTTCATTCCAGCCCTGCAGCTGTGACAAATGAAGACACAGCCAAGAGCAGATAATGAAAAATTCTGAATTATTGCCACTGTTTCTCGTATTCCTGAAACTCTCGGATTAATATAGCAAAGCAAGACTGAAGATGAAAAGCCAGAATCTTTATCAAATACATTAAGTCTGGCAGACTATCTGCAGGACGAAGCTCCAAGTCCCTAAGTCCTGGCTGGGGTTTTGTGCAAGAGGTGGCCTGGATTACCCGGGGTGGGGGGTGTTTCCACCTGCTTCTCCCCCACTTGCCTGTGGAACAAGGGCAGCTGGATTTTGTTTTTTAAATCTTTCTTTCTTCTCTGTCTTTTTGTGGCGCCGGGAATTGAAGCCAGGGCTTCACGCACGCTAGACAAGCTCCATGTGACCGAGCTGTCACCAGCTGCATCTCCAGTCCTCAGAGCGTTTCATCCTCACAGTTTCTCTTCTTCTCTGTTGAGGTGTTGTGTATTTCTCTTTTAGTATTGGGTTTAGTTTGATTTGCTTTTCTAGAGCAAGGTCGTGTTCTTTTCTCTAGATCTCAGGAGTACTTCCAGGGTGAGTAGAGAATAAACTGATAAGTTCTGCCTTCGCATAATACCCAGGAAGTAGATTGGAAGCATCGGTCTGTTGGGGAAGAAGCTCAGTCTGTACAAGAATCAGTTACAACTTCTGCAGTGGGTAAAATATACACCCTAGAGGAAGAAATGCGTAAACTAGGCATTTAAATTGTTTTCAAAACTCGCTTGAATTCCAGATTCAATCGGTATTTTTTTCCATTGCTCTACACACAGGAATGGTATTTTTTACTTCACCCCCATTGCACACAGAATCCAGAGTAATATGAATCGCTCTTTTACATACATTGTGTAAAAATGAAATATCAGTCTTGTTAAAACTGTGGCATTACACACTTGCTAGAGGACTTAAAATTTATACCCAGTAGTGCCGGGCAGGGTGGTCCATGTTTATAATCCCAGAATTTGGGAGGTAGGTGGAGAAGGATCAGGAGCCCAAGGTCATTCTCTGCTAGCTCAAGGCTAGCTTGGGCTACGTGTCTTGAGACCCAGGTTCAAAAACAAAAAACAAAACAACTGGATGTTTTAATCTAATAGGTGGGAAATTGTTTCTTGATTTTTTGAATTTCCTTTCTTGACTATGAATTATACACAGAAACTATAATTGACTAGTCCAGTGTTTGCTTTTGTACCTGTCTGCATGGTCATAATACATTTTTATATAAAATACTAAACTGTAATTTGCTTATAGTTATCAAATTACTAATGGACATAGTTTGATTCCCCCATCCCTCTTTTCCCCCCTTAAGTCAGGGCTTGCTAGGCAGTCCAGACTGGCCTTGAACTTTCTGTGACCCTTCTGCCTTAGACCCCTAAGTGCTAGTGTTAGGGGTAGGTGCCCCCTCCTCTTATATGGGGCTTCCTGACCACCTCTGATACCGGCAGGCAGGCTTAAGTACCAAGAGTGGCCGGCTGAGAATCATTTGCACAGCAACAGAATCTGCAAAGGAAGCCATAACCCTCGGAGGAGTGAAATCCCTGCCCCGGTGAAAGAGCAAGGCCTAGGAGGGCTGCAACGGCATGCAGAAGCAATCCCAAATTCACAAGGAAGTTTCTCCTGCTGTACTTTGCGTTGTTTTCTCATTTCATTGAGTCACCAAGCCATCGCTCGTAGTTTGCCATTTATAAGAATGCATGTCTACGTCTTAAGAAATGAAGGCTACGGCAGATTTTTCCTTGACTCTACTGAGACCAGCAGAGAAAAATGAGATAATAGCATTCCAATGTTTTAATGACATTTGTTTTTTCAGCACCTACCATTGTGTTTATACAGTAGGCCAATTCAACATACATTGGAGGCTTCAAGATCTTAAATACAGAAACCATTTCAATGTTAATTTCCCCAAAGAGACTTACTAGTAAGTGTTGTGGAGTGCCTATTAAAAAATAATACATAAACGATCTCACTTTTATAACTCCCTCGTGTGGTTATAAACTTAAAGATCTTTAGCTTCCGATTGCTCCAATATTAGACTTGCAAAAATAAACCAACATTCTTTTGAGTGAAATAACATTGTAATATAAAAATGACAATCTATTTTTCCTCCTAAAACACCCTGCCACCATCCTTTCCAGGCAGTCGTCAGTATAGAGTCAGCACCGAGCCTTCATCTTCATTGTCGCTGTTCTCTTAGTCTCAGATGGAGGTGACACAATTGCTCTTAAAGTTGGGTTGACTGGTTGACCACCTGATTGCTATGGACTCTCTTCTGTCTTCCAGATCTTGTTATGGTTTTTTATAAGAACTCAGCTGTGTATCTGGGTGTTCAGCTATATGCCACACACTTCCTATGAATAAGACAACAGCTAAATAAGCCCTGCAGGAATCAACATCTTCACACACACACACACACACACACACACACACACACACACGTGCAAAATGAGTCCTTCTCTGCCCAAATGACGCGAGACTTATTACTTATGAAAGTTTGGCCTATAGTTTAGGCTTGTTCCCAACTAGCTCTTATAACTTAAATTAACCCATTTTATATTAATGTACATTCTATCATGTGGCATTACCTCTCTTTCATCTTGCATCTCCTGTTTCCTCTCTGTGTCTCCTGGTGTCTCCTGTGGGCCCAGAATCTCCTCCTCTTTCTTTCTCTCTCCCTGGAAATCCTGCCTAGTTACCAGCCATTCAGCTTTTTATTATATTATATTTTTATTATATTAATCACAGCAATACTTTCTCACACAGTGTACAAATACCCCGCAACACACATAGACATTCACGCACACACAGCGTACTTACTCTCTCCTCTAGACTGTGAGCTCACACAACACAGGCAGACATTTGTAGGAGAGGTGTGTGTCACTTTGGGCAAGTTCCAGGAAAAGCAACAAGCTTTCTTACCTCGAGGGTAAAGTTACAGGACTGTGCCAGATTTTTGGAGACTTCCTGGTGGACTAAAGTTAACTTCCCTCTTTGTTCCTGCATCCTAGCCACCCAGGTATTGGCTGCTCAGGGAAGTTGGTCCTTCCCTTGTGGACATCAGTGCTCAGAGATGCTACCTGTGAGTCTCAAGGCCATAAACATTACTGGACTACTTGGTGGTGTTATATAAAGAGTTACTGATGTTCCCTGAAGATTTCATTGCCTTCCTGGCTGGTCAGGCGTTTTGAAAGGCAGGTCCCGACCTGTCTGAATGCTTCCCTTTGCTATTTATGAGCACAGTGGCTCTCTGGGAGAAGCTGTCATTTTTCTTCTGGGTGTGCAGAACCAGTTTCCCTGGATGCCAGGCTACCAAGCCAAAGTTTTCCTCATGAAGGGGCTGGGAGGGGGGGCTGCATGGAAATCCATAGGCCCCTCACTTCTTCAGGGTCAAGAGGAGGCAAAAGCAAAGAGCACCTGGATTAGTTCTTTGTGGTTACACATGGCGGGACTTGGTGGAGGTGGTGGGAGATCTGGGCTTTAGTTCCCAGGGTAAGCAGCGTTGACCTGTTATGCACCAGCTGCCTCAAGCCCTTGGCAGATTCTCATCCCGAATAAGTTCAGTTTCCTCTGAAAACAAAGGTTTTAAAGGGAAAACAAGTCGTGAAAAAGAGCCTCTTTGTTCTGCAAGATACCGAACCAACAGCAAAAATAACTGCACTGAAGGTTTTTCTTTCTTTTAAATTCCTTTTTCTTCTTTGTTTTTAAACAGTTTTCCAGTTTACTGCCTGAGTTATCTCCCTAGCCTATCTCTTTCTCATTTTTTTTTTTAAAATTTTATGTGCTTTGTGTTTTGCCTGCATGTATGTCTGTGTATAAAAGTGTTAGATCCCCTGGAACTAGAGGTACAGACAGATGTAAGCTGCCATGTGAGTGCTGGGAATGGAACCCAGTTCCTCTGGAAGAGCAGCCAGTGCTCTTAACTACGGCACCATCTCTCCAGCACTCTCACTGAGATTTTTTAATGCTTCACAGGAAAGAGTGTTTTGCTATTGATGCATTGACATATACTTTTCATGTCAAGGTTAAAATGTGTGCCCTTGGGGGAAGGTAGTGCAGGAACACATATTACATATGCAGTGGTGCATGCTCGGAGGTCTGAAGGGCAACTTTCAGGAGTTGGTTCTTCCCTTCATGCTTCGAGGCAGGGTCTCTCTCCCATTTCTGTCATTGCACTGTGCAGTACTCCAGGTTAGCTGGTCCCTAAGCTTTCAGACAATTCTCATGTCTCAACCTACATTACCTTAGGAGTGCTGGGGTTACAGCTAAGTGTCACCGCTTCCAGCTTTATGTGGGTACTCGGGATCAAATGTGGGGTGTCAGGCTCTCATGGTTAACAGTTTGACCAGCTGAGCCATTTCCCCAGTTTCTATATTCTTATCTTAAGGTTAAAGTGTGTTTATGTGTGTATGTGTGTGTGAGTAAAATATTTGTGCTTTCACCTTAAGGTTAAAAAGTAATGTATCTGTCTAGAAATACATAAAATGCATACAATACAATATACAAATATATAGTATATAAACATGTTATATATTATTTAGTATACACACACAACACACACACACACACACACACACACACACACACACACACACACACACACATGATGAAAAGGCAGATATGAATTGCTTTCTCTATGGTCAGCAATGTCCAGTCCTGAGTTCTTTAGTCAGCTGCCTGCGCAAATGCAAATGAGGAGCAACTTTTCATAATGCCGCATAAAAGGCAAGCTCAGCCAGGCATTGATCACAGAATGGACTTGCAAATGACTGTGGTTGCTGGCATAAATCAGTGCCACACGGAAAACAGGGGCGCCAGACCAGAGCGTGGCTGTTGCTTTTCTTGAATTCTTTCTTAATATATCTGTTATATATATTTTTTTTTGAAAAAATGATTCCAACTGTCAACTGGGATTATTAGACTGCATAATGATATTTTTTATGTCCAAAGATATGAATAAAATTACTTTCTCACCATGTATATTATAGTTATACATGTTTTCTGAGAGTAAATTAACATAGAAATAAATCTGTGATGTCAAGAATATGCATTAACCTGTTCGGGCCTTATAAATATGTAAAAATAACACCTAGCTCTTTGCCTCTCCCTGGTAGGATAATATCTTATACTAATCCAGAACTGGATGTTTGGTATATTAGAATACCCAATTATATTTACTCAGCCCAATTTGACGATTATTATTTTAAATGTTGTCTACCTGGCACTCTGGGTGATGTGACAAATGTCTCTAATGGGGTTTTCTTTTCTCATTCAGATAATTCTGCTTTAGGATTGACGAATCTGCTGTTGTCTTTGCTGCAGCTACACGTCTATCTCTCTGCTACAGGAACGATCATGGTGACTTTCCTTTGACATGCTCACACATCTCAGAATATTCCAGAGAGCTCTTTCTCTGCTCTTGTGTCATCTGTTTCCCCCTCCTCTCTTTGAGGGCCTTTCTCGAACTCTTCACATATCACGAGAGCATCTTTTCTGTGCTTGTTGGTATCCTTGACTAGCTCCAGAGCTCTTGTCTGGCAGGGTTAGTATTTTATTGTTTTATCAGTCTTTGTAGCACCATCACAAGGCACAGGGGGACAGACACCCAATAAAATGCTTCTAAATGTATGATGTCTTCATCACTGAAAAATGGCTTTTAAATACACTATACCTGCAAATAGTCTTCTAAGACCATTAGGGATCAGACTGTTACTACTACAGTAATTAGTACCATGTAATAATTAATTTGTAAAGAGGGAAAAAAGGGAGCTTACTTTGGTTCATGATGCTGAAGGCTGCAACCTGAATGAGTCATTCAACACTTTGAGCCCATCATTGTTGAAGCATGGGGTGGCCAAAATGCTTGTGTAAGTCAATAGCCAGGAAGCAGATCAGAGATGAACAGGGAATGGACTTCCACTACCCACAGGGACACACCCCTAGGATTCACCCCAAACATTCTTTAACATGTGACCCATAGTCATGCCTGAGTTCTGTGGATGAGAGTCCCATAGAGCCTACATTATCAACGTGAGTTCTGTCTCAACTGGTTATTTGCATCACTTCTTTCTTCTTTTGCCTTTTTTCCATTCTACTGTCTGCTTCACATGAAGGCGAGCGTAAGTCACATCCACCCAAACCCCCTTGATCACCGTTGTCATCCTTAGATTAAAGTGCAGGCCTTTCTGTGGTCTTTTCGGCCGGTCTTGTACTTGTCCCGTGGGCCTCCCCCATCTCTGTCCCCTGTGCTCAGACACACAGACCTCATTTGGTTCCTAGAATGTACCAGACTCGTCTGCCTCACGGCCTTCACAGCTATGGTTCCCTCTGCCTGACTCTTTTTCTGCCTTGGTCTTCATCTTTCAGATGTCAGCCAAAATGCCACCTTCTCAAAGTCACCCTTCCTAAGCTGCACCCCACCTTTCTTTGACTCTGCTCTGTTTCGTCTTTCAAAGCAGACCCACAGGTGTTAGCTTTCTGTCTTTCTTTCCTTCCATCTTCCCTTCTTAGTTTGCTGGTTCATTTTCTTTCCCCCTTTCCCATTAAACTACCTTTTGAGGACGAGAGCTATATAACTTTCCCTTCTGAGTCTTCCTACGACCGCACATAGCACAGTTAGTGATAAAATTTCTTGAATGTCAAATCAATGATTAACTCAAAGCAAACTTGTAAAATGGATTCCTTATAAAAAAAGATTTTCATGGCAAACAAATGAGATGCATTTAAAAACTGCTAAAATCACTTTGTCAATGAACACACCAGCAAAGGCCTATGAGGACATAGTGAGAAGGCGCCCACCTAGAAGAAGGGACATTTACCATGCCAGTGTGCCAATCTCAGAAGATCTGTGTTTGTTATTTAAGTCTCCCTGGTCTCGGCTTTTCAGTTACAGCAACATGAGCTAGATCTGGCATGTATGAAGCCTAGGATGACTTTAAACATTTTGTCCAGTTTTGTTCCCTTGACAACTCGGTGGTGGTCTCTGCTCTGTTGTTTTCTTATTTCAGACTAATGTGCTTTCTCCATTGTCTTCTGCTTGTATTCAGGTATGTTCATACTGCATCCTGCACACACACACATACACACAGATGGGCGCACACACACACACGCACACACATGTGCGCGCACACACACAACCTTCATGGAACAACCTCAATTGCTCTCAGTCTAACATCTGGTGATTTTGGAAGTGACTTTTAAAAAAAATTTTAAAAACTTTTTAGCGGTATATTTTTTTTCTAAAGAGTTTATTAAGCTTGAAAATGTATATATGTCTGTGTATATCTGTGTGTGTGAGTGTAGGTTACCACTGAGTCCAGAAGCAGATGTTGGAGCCTCTGGAGGTGGAGTTACAGGCAATTGGTTGGGAGGAGTTTGACAAGGATTCTGGCAACACCATGCAAAAGAAGTATGCACTCTTGAGCACTGGGCCTTCTTTCCAGTCCTGTTTTAGCCAAGGAGTTGAGACAGTATTCTGACTAGTATACAAGGATAGGTGGATTTGCCTGTGGGAATGCTCAAGTAGTAAGAAGACTCTCCTGCCTCCAAGTTCTGTTCGCGCTCACAGGGCATTCATTACCTCAAATAGGAAGATGTTAGGCTTTGTGTAAGTATGCTATACTGGGGCTGGACAGCCCTTCACTTGATTTGTTTGCTTGCTTGCTTGTTGACATTGGGTCTCATTTACCCCAAGCTGGACTTGAACTCACTATGTTGATGAACCTGGCCTTAAACTTCTGTTTCTCTTGCGTTCGTTTCCTGTGTACTGGAATTACAGGAATGCATTGTCACCTACAGTCCCATCTCCTCTTCCTCCTTCTTTTGTATTCTCTCCATAACTTAGTTGCATTTCCATTTTTATTTTTGGAGAATGGGGCATAGGGTGAAGTTGATACGAGTCTTGCCATGTAGCTCAATTTGATCTTGAACCTGAAATCTCCTGCATTAATCCACTATAAGGATGATGCTTAATCTTCATGGTTCCCTTGGATTGATCAGAGACACCTATGTAAGGATTTTAGTGAGGCAAATCTGTGGGTGTGTCTATGTAGTAAGTTGCTAAGACACTCTCTGAATGTGGAGGGTACCATCATATGGCCTGGGGTACTGTCACTTGAGGACCAATATTCCCGTCTCCTTGCTTCCTGGTCTCTGAGCTGCTGCCTCTAAGTCTTCTTCTCCAGCATGGACTGCCTACTGGAAAACTATCAATTAACGACAACTTTTCTTGAGCTGAGTTGCTTCCGGTTGGCTGTTTGGTCACACTGACAAAGACATCAGTAAGTAAGGGGCTGGGGAGATGTTTCAGAAGGTAAAGGCCTTGAGGACTGAGTTCATGCTCTCCAGCACCTCTTTAAAAACCGGGTGTGACAGTAGGATGGTGTAACCAGCGCTGAGGGTGGGGGTGAGGGCAAAGACAGGGGGATCCCAGAGGCGTTCTGACCAGTCCAGCAGAAACTCGAGTTCCAAACTCAGTAAGAGATTCTGTTTCAAAAAACAAACAACAAACAAAAAACCAAGGTAGAAAGCAGTAGAGGGAGACCCTTGACATGGACATCAACTGCTGGCCTCTACGTGCCATACCCACACCCTGCGTGCACATGTGCTCGCACACCAGATGAACAGGTGCATACACACATTCCCAAGGTAACTAATACAATAGGCTTGTGCCCCCGCGATAATTCATCTTTACTGTCAAGTTGACTGTTTTTAGAATCTCCATGGAAAAACATCCCTGGGTGTATCTACGGAGTGTCTTTAGAGAGGTGTGCCTGAGGAGAGAAGAGACTCCTTGGATGTGGGTGGCACTATCCCATGTGCTGGGGTCCTGCACTGAATATGAGGATAGTTAGCAGGGTCCCAGAATTCATCTTTACCTGCTTCCTGACAGCAGACATGATGTGGCCGGCTGCCTCAGGCTCCCCTTCCATGCCTTTCCCTGTCACAGTGGACTGGACCCTTAAGGTATGAGCCCAAATAACCCCCTCCTTCCTCAGGTGGCTTCTGTCAGGTATTTTGTTTTAGGAACAAGGAAGGTAACTAATCCAGCCATAACGTATGCTTTAGTTCTGTTTGCCAGGGGCATATTTAAATACTGCTCCCTCTCCCAAACCATGCAAGATTAATCAAGATTTGAGGTCTCAGCTGGGCCCTGGTCCTCTGCAGCCTTTCTGCTGAGAACGGTACTCAGCGTTCATCTGAAGACTGCTAACCATACATGTGGAAACATGGACGTAGCAAATAGGACCCCATAAGATCTGCTAACTGTACATGGAAACATGGACACGGTGACTAGAAAACCCACAGATGCAAATCCTTTGAGGAATGAACCAGAAAAGAATCTCTCAGTTATTTTATAGTCAGCTTTATGCAGTCTGCTGAGAACAAATGTTGGTTTTTGGAGCAAATGTATCCCCCATAAAGTACCTTGAGCACTCCAAAATGGTAAGAAAGCAAAAGCAAACCAAACGCCCCAAACCGAAAATAGCCCAGATCACTCAGCAAACAGAGTAAACAGATCCACCCCTTTTCTGTCTCTCATTAGAAAGCAAACAGGCTTCTAGGGGATAATAATAGAATATAATATAATAGAATAAAAGAAACGCATTGAAATAGGACAAAAAAACAAAGCACAAAACAGAAGGAAAAGAGCTCAAGAAAGAACCAATAAGGAAGCAGAGACCCACATGTTTGCACACTCACGAATCCCATGAAAACATAAATCAGAAGTCATAACACATGCATGAAGGACCTGTAGGGTGAAAAAATAATAAGAAAAATAAAAAAATTAAAAAGGAAAATATAAAATTCGAAAAAAGAAAGAAAAGAAAAAACCCCAGCACAACATCGCTCAGTTCACCATCTGTCCTTAGGAGTAGTTGTTTCCCCAGACTCCCTTGGGGAAAACTCAATTTTCATTTGCAAATGGTTATCAATTAAAGGTAACTTCTGGGTTAGGTACCTTCTGTTACCGAGAACATTGGCTTGTATGGGTAAAGGCTCTATGTAGGCACTAGCTTGATTTCTCCATGTTCAGTGAGTTGTGTAGATGTTTTCTTCAACAATGGAGCTTCCCCACCAGTTTTTGGAGAGCAACCTACAGCCTTGGCAACAGCCTGTGTTGTTTGGAGGTTACCATGGAACTTCTTTGTATGTAATCCATTCCCAGTAGTAGAAGTTTCATTTGATAACAGAAGATGTCTAGTTTGAGCTCTATTTCCCCTTATTTTCTGGCTTTAGGAAAACAGATGAAAATGGTATTTTTGTTTATGTCTGTACTTTAGAGGATGTAACAGGATAGAGAATGTCGATTTACTGATAAACTGTCTCTTTTCATTGAGATCACAGCTGAGGGATTTCTTGGCCAGAGCTGCTTATTTCTATGGGCCAGGTAGGTCGAGTGTTAATCCTGCTCGTTCTACATGCTCTGATCTCTTTTTTCCTCTAAATCCAGATTCACTTCAGACTTCACTTTCTTTGAGATGCTAGATACCCTGGGAAGGGGAAAGGGAATGACCCTGCGACCCTGTATAACCACTCTGCTACTTATTCTGGGTAGGAGCTGCCTTCTGCAGACATGGTTGCCAGGCATAGAAAGGGAAGGATGGTACTCAAAAGCCCCAAGGATTCTCTGAGCAAGGGCCACGCCAGAGCAGTTCTACTTCTGTTGACCGGGTTGTGAGACCCTGGATCCAGGGAGCTGAGGGTGGTAGAAAGCTACGTGACAAGGTACTTAGGAGACAGAGCTTCAGATTCGTTTGCCATAAGTCACTCGGCTTCTCATCTCCACATATATAAAGCGGTTAATAAATCAGATGTGCTAGTAGATGCCTGGAGTTCTAGTAAAGGAAAAAGCTTGGGTTTGAATCTGAGGCCAGCCTGGACTATATAATTGAATTCTTATTAAAACAAAATCAAAATAAACAATTAAAAACACCTTTCTTGTAAGCTCTGATATGCAGAAGTTTGAACATTAGGATACTTAGGTATATAATCTAATACATTACGTGAAGACCACATACAGAGACAAAAAGCAGAAACACAAATTTCAGGATGGAATAAAGAAATGGCGGCACAACATCTCACAAGAAATGCTCGAAAATACTGGAAATGCTTTGATGGGAGAAAAGAATATGTCAGGCGTGAAGAAGGAATGCCAAGGGTAGGGGTGGGTACATAGTGGGCAGCAGTGGGCACACAGTAGCCAGGGGCTAAATCTGGCCCAGTATCCGTGCCTTTGTGTGGTCTGTGAGGTAAGGATGGACATCCACATGTGAAGTGGTTGAACTATCTCTAGAGGACAATTTAGCTCATTGCTAAACTGAGCTTTGGTTAACACATCCACGGTCATTGGCTACCTCTTCCCTTTGACTGTTTGTGACCATAGTAGCTTGGGCTGGTGATTGCAGCAGACACGGTGAGGCCTCAGAACCTAACACTACTCTGACTGTACAGAATATGAGTTCTGAGACCCGCCGCCCTCCGCAGCTGGTTAATGGAAGAGGAAACTGGCTGACTCTGTCTGCTCCAAGAACCAAATAGAATCACTGGGGAAACTGGCTCAATTGGTAATTGATTGCAGAAATTGGTGAAGTTCGTAGTTAATTCAGCAGGCTGAAGAACTTTCTAATGATTGAGGACACCAACAGGTGAGGCAGACTGTTTCGCCAGGCGAGGCAGGTTCCTGCACACAGAACCAGCTAAGCAAAGGTACATCGCTTCTGCAGGAGCTATAGGAAGAGTTCAGGCAAAGGATGGATGGAGGTTTGGTCAGAAAATACTTCTGAGACTCTGGTTTTTATGCCCTAAACTTTTGCCCCTTTGGGTCTCCTGAAAGTCCCAAATAGGCATTTATATGCTGTTATTCTTTGCAAATCAATAGACCTCTGTAAAAGAAATAAGTTGAGAATTCTAGCATTTAAAAGGCTCACAATCTGCCTGTAGTTTTAAACTATTGTTATAATTCAAAATAAAAGCCACACTCCGTATACAGTCTGGGACTCCTTACAGTTTACAAACTCAAATGCAGCTGCTTCTCTATCAAGGCATTTGGTTAAGGATAAATTATGCGTTTTGCTTTTTCGTGTATAGGAATTGTATAAGAATTATACAATTGAAAAAGTATTATTTTATTTTTTATGTGTGCTTGCGTGTGACGTGTGTACGAAGTCTCATGTATGGACATGAGGGTCGGTGGACAACCTCGGCCTCAGGTTGCTCCTCATCTTTCAGGTTATTTGAGGCAGAGTCTCTCTTGTTACCTGTCATGCCTTGAGTACTTCAAGCCAGCTGGTCTGGGATCTTCTCCTGTCTGTGCCTCCTGTCTCACACAGGACTGCTGGGACTATGGACAAGCAACCCTGTAAGGAAAACTCTGAAAACATGAGCCCAGAATGAATCTTTGTTGTTGTTGTTGTTTTGGTTTTAAGTGAATTAACTCAGCTGTTTTATCATACTGGTGTAAAGCTGACCAACATAAACACATACCTGTTTTGGCAGACAGATGCCATACATCCCAGGTTGGCCTTGAACCTGTTACATAGCCAAGGATGAGCTTGAATTGCTGATTCTCCTGCTTGCACCTTCCAAATGCTGGGAAGGCTTGCACCACCATGACTGGTTTATGTGGTGCCTGTAATTGAACCCAGGGCTTTGCCCATAATAGGCAAATATTTTACATCCTCAGCCTCATAATCATATACTATGACAAAACACAGTGTGAGCAGGATTGAAAAAGAAACCTGGAGATCTGAAGTCTCTCTTTTCATGTCCCCGCCTCCCTTCCCCCACTGCATTTTTTTTTAGACTGGGTTTCCCTATGTAACTCTGACTAGAACTTGCTATGTAGACCAAGCTGGCCTCAAATTCACAGAGATCCTCTTCCCTCTGTCTCATGTGCTGGGACTAAATTCACATACTATTATTAGAATATTTCTTTAGCTTAGCTATCTTCTTCTTTGGGGGGGGGGTGTTAATCTCAATAACTACTGTGATGGTTTGAGTGAGAACGACCCCTATGGGCTCATATATTTGAATATTTGGTTCCCAGTTGGTGGACTGTTTAGGAAGGATTAGGAGGTGTGGCCCCGATGGAAGAGGTATGTCACTGAGGCTGAGATATGAGGTTTCAAAGTCTTGCTCTCTCTCTGCCTGCACCTTGGGGCTAAGATATGAGCGGTTCACTCCAGAGTCATGGCTGCCTGGCTCCTTACCATTATTCCACACTCTGTCAGCTGCACTCCCCACCATGTTGATTATGGACCAACCCCTGAAACTGTAAGCAAGCCCCAATTAAATGTGCTCTTCTATAGTCTGCCTTGGTTATGATGTCTCTTAGAGCAACACAACAGTGAATAGGTCAAACACCATTTGCTCTTAAAAATTGATTTGCTGGTTTTGGATATTAAGAAGTCAATTTTTTCAATATTTTGTGTTTAGTTTTTCCCCAAATTTCTGAGAACCATACCAGAGCAGTTCTTGAGCAAACTCAAGTGTCAGAAAGACTAGATGGTAAGTGGATTTCCTAGAACAGCAAAGAAAATTAGTATCCTTTGTGCTTCTTGCATATTAGGGATTTAGACCAAGTAGCACGATTAACAAGTAATGGGTTTCTCCCACCTCTATTTCATTAGCGTATCCATTAGGACTAAAGTACACCCATAATTTTAGCATTCGGCAGGTGGAGGCAGGAGGACAGGGGTTCAAGGCCAACTTCCAATATTTAGCAACTTCCAGATTCCCAGGCTGCCTTGAGCTGCACGTAGAATCAAATCAACAAATGAATAAAATAAAATGCATAAATGAATAAGAACAAAATAAAGTGAAATAAATCTGGAATATATGCGTAACCTGATGGCATTTTTCACACATTGGCTAATACTGAGTCAGAGTATATAAAACCGCAAACACAATGGGAAGTGACCTACATATTTTTCTCAAACTACATTTTTCTTCAATTGACCTAAGGACTGAAACAGTCCAGGGATTTAGCCCTTTGCAATACATCAACCCACCCAAGTCCTTCCTTTCCTCCGTTCATTAGACCAGAAGAGAGACTTTGATTTCCTTCAAATAACAGCATTCTCTTACCTGCTGTGATTAATGTCAAATGCAAAAAATCCTGAGTGCTGCAATTTATATAATTATAGTCATGCGTGTGGATCTTTTTCTTCCGGATAGCCATTGTTCTGAAATTGAGGCTGGGATGCAGAAGGCCTACCATGCCGGTATGGCAGAGCCCGTGGGCAGAAGGCCAGGCAGTCTTCCACAAGAGAGATAATTAAGAGAGCGTGGCACAGAATGCATGCTGGAGCACACAGCAACACTCCTGAGTATTGACCTTGCAGCTCCAAGCAACGTAAAGAATGGCTTGCTTTTCAAAAATACAATTCCTCCCTGGTTCTGGAGAAAGGCACAGATAAGATTCTTCAGATTTTATTTTGGTTGGGTGAGATAAAAAATATACCTAGTTTTGAGAATTCTGGCCTCTCCCTGGGAGACCTGGCTGGGATGCTGGACCTCACGCGAGTCACAGATGCAGGGCACAAAGACAATCTGAAAAGTTGCCATAAGGAAGCAATTTATATTTTTGTGCAAAGCTTTGCAATGTCTGGGAGGCAGAGGGAAGGAGCAAGAGAAAGGAAAAGGAAGCAGGTAGTTGAGCCAGGTGACAGGTTGTGCTCACTGGTTCAGTGTAGAACTTCCTGGAAGGGTTCTCAATGCTACACACCCCTTCAATAAAAAGAGGAGGAGGACGAGGAAGACAGGGCTCACTCAAGGGATGTACTGCAGCTTGGGAAAATGCTGCCCATAAAGACTGAGAGACCAGGGCCTCGCACACAAATGACCCAGGGATGCTGGAAATAGCGTCCATTTCCAGTGCCTGTCCAGCAATAGGTCTGGGAGCCAAGGGCAGCTAGGGCAGCTGGATCCCCTGCTTGCTACTATGGTTTCTTAAATGTTTGGACTGAAATCAATACCAGAAGCAAAAATAGAGTAAGTAGCAGGGAGACTGGGACAAGATGAAGAAATATTTTAAGAGACCTTGAACCAATAATAACCATTAACATAGTATATGCATGTATGAAAATTTCAAAGAATAAGAAGGGCTCTTCAAACCCATTAGCAAGAACCCTGACAGCAACCCCTTTACCCCAGAATATCAGCAGCCTTCTTAAGCATTGAATTGAATGCAGTCTGAGCCTACACACGTACATGCCTATGCAGTAACTAAGTCAGTATCCCCCTCATACAGATTATTTGGAGATCCATTAAGTGGAAATAAATAAGGTTTCATATGGAGAGCCTCCCCACGTGTGTTTCCTTTTCAAAATATTGATTTCTTTTCACTCCATCCAAAAGGGAGACCCATGAGGAGTAGAGAGAGGAGGCGGCACCTCTGTGTGAATGCTAATAAGGAAATCAAGGGAGACGGTGGCACTTCAAGTTTCATCTTTCCATTTCCTAGAGGCACGAGCCCTGCAAGTTGTCACCTTGGTGTATTCAGTGCCTTTTGAAGCACTAGACTCCTCCAGAGAGAATGTCAGCCCCAGCCCTGGGCAGTTTTGACAAACAGAGTATATATTGATACATGATAAAGTATGCTAGGATTCGCTCCAGCGCTAAAGGCTACTATAGTTTTAATATCGTCATTTGAATTAACAAGCATTCTGTGGAGAAATAATGAGCTTTCATTATTCCAAGCATCATCCTTTCCCCGGCAACTCAGAAACCATTAGCTCTTGAGAACTTAATGAAAAGATGATAAAGAATGTCTTAGATAAAAGTTTGAACGGGCACACTTGATAACTGAGGTGAAATATTAATGTTTGTTTGGATGATGAATTAGGGCTCCGCAGCGAGGCTCTTGGAAGTGATGGATGTCAAATGTGTGGTCACCTCACGCCTGCGGGATCTGGACCTCCCTGAAGATGGTGCGAGATGTCAGGCTTCGTGGAGCCTGTGCTCCTGGAAAGACCACCAAGCTCACAGCACGGGAAAGGCTCCTTTAGCTTCACAGACAGTGGGGAGTGGGGGTACGGAGGAATGGCGGATGTGGGAAGAAGAGAAGGTTCGGTCAATAGGCAAGCATGCCCATGTTCAGGCAGTCACTGTTTTACAGTTTAGAGATTACATTGCAGTGCACACATGTAAGCATACAATTCAGTTTTTAGGGTGAGTATTTTGCCTCTTTCTTGCTCTAGGTTTAGGAAATTCCAAGTTACCTTTCCAGTTTTTAATATTATAAAACTGCACGGAAAGGGGGTTATAGTTGGTGGAAGACTCCCAGGTAAGCTCAGGGACGGCTGGTCTCCAGGGGGTGGTGTTGTTTCAAGAGGTTTCAGCATCTTTGGAGAATGTACTTACTTACCTGTACTTGGAGCCCCTTTGGAGTGTGCACATAATGTGTACTAAGATCCCCTTTGGAGGGTGCACATATGTGTACTAGGATCCCCTTTGGAGGGTGCACATATGTGTACTAGGATCCCCTTTGGAGTGTGCACGTATGTGTACTAGGATCCCCTTTGGAGTGTGCACGTATGTGTACTAGGATCCCCTTTGGAGTGTGCACGTATGTGTACAAGGATCCCTTTTGGAGTGTCCACATAAGTGTACTGGATCCCCTTTGGAGTGTGCACATATGTGTACTAGGATCCCCTTTGGAGTATGTATGTGTACTTGGAACCCCTTTGTAGTATGCACATATGTGTACTGGAACCCCTTTGTAGTATGCACATATGTGTACTTGGAACCCCTTTGTAGTATGCACATATGTGTACTTGGAACCCCTTTGTAGTATGCACATATGTGTACTGCAACTCCTTTGGAGTGTCCACATAAGTGTACTGGAGCCCCTTTGGAGTGTGCACATATGTGTACTTGGAACCCCTTTGTAGTATGCACATATGTGTACTTGGAACCCCTTTGTAGTATGCACATATGTGTACTGGAACCCCTTTGGAGTGTCCACATAAGTGTACTGGAGCCCCTTTGGAGTGTGCACATATGTGTACTAGGATCCCCTTTGGAGTATTCACGTAACTGTACTGGAGCCCCTTTGGAGTATGCACTTACTTATATGTACTTGTAAGTAGCTCCTTTGAAGTATGTAATTACTTACTTGTCTCATATAGCATAGACCAAATCATTAGGCTTATGTTTAGATTTTTTTCTGATTGTGGAACTAGCACATGACAGTGGCTTCAAATGAGAAGATTCTGCAGATCAACTTTGGTACTCTTGAACATCACCCTGGGGAGCTCAGTGAGAACACTTTTCTGTTCAAACTTGAAATGTCTAGAACTGTCTTAACTTTCTGTTTCTTGGGTTACAACTGTGTGGGTTAGAATCTTGGGTCGATCACTGAACAGTTTGTAGCCATGAACACATATTTCATCTGTTCATACTGAAGTTATTCTATATGTATAGTAGGAATAAAAATAGAGCATACCTCTGGGCTGTTTTAAGGATTACATGACTATAAACCACACAGACTATTGGTTGGCATGTAGCATGAATGTGTTAGTGTTATTGCGGTACATTTTATTGTAGTCTTTATCTGCAGTTACAGCAAGCTCCCAGGATGCTTCTGACGGACCACTGGAAATATCACATGGTCCTAGCCTTTTTTTCCCCTATGTATTTAAAAATATCGTTATTTTTTGATATTGAGGTCAATATGGTGAGTTGGTATTCAGTATCCCTTTCAGGCTTTTTCTGCTATGAATTCTTGTGCTTACCAGAGCATTTTTTTTATTAAAGGTCCCAAATATAATTTAAATCCCCCAAAATAGAAAATTTTGGTACCCAGATGTAAGATTTGGAAAGTGAAAGTGAGGTATATGCCGCCCTGTGCTTGTTTATTCTAACAAGCAGGGTAAGAGCTTGAGTTTTCTGTTCTGGCCTCAGGAGGCGATGAGCTGGGCCATGGAGTGGCCATGTGTACAGGTCCACTTGTGGGTATAGACCTGCTTGTCAAGACGTAGCAGCTTCTGTGTTTGCCAGAAAGCTTCCTGACTCGCCAGGCGTCGGGATTTTGTGTCTATGAACCATTCTTAAAATCTACCCTACAGACTGTCCCCTCAACTTTCCCAATCATCCAGTCACCACCGCTTTGAGACTGAGAACAAATGACTTCTATTAAACACAGGCACAGTGGATTTTATTCTTTGCAACTTAAACTCAGTGACTAGGATTGTGCACACTATTTGAACATCATAAATAAGTAGGAATATTCTCTGGTCTTAGAAAGAAAACGATAACAGAGATCTGTGTCAGGTAAAATACACCACAGCTCATAAAATATACCACAGTTCAATTTGTTATTTTTTACTCCCAGTACAATTATACATTTAGTTTTCTTGATGTATATATTTTAAAGATGTAGAAAACAAATCAATAGCTGAGAAACTTGGCAATGGACAATGGAAATAGCCTCTTTGTTCGGCTCAGCAGATTCGCTGTGTGGCGCACAGAAAAGGTCACTTTTGCAGGAGCTGTGTGAAACATTTGCCCTTTGTTAGCTAGGGCTGGCACAGAGGTGTCATTCCTGGTTTGAGGTGACCATCAAAGAAGTCAAGAACTTAGAATAGGGAGCAAATGGTGTGGCTGGGGAAGCATTGCTGATGTTGGGAACATAACAATAACAGAAGAAAGAAGCCCATGAAGGAACCCTGGCGAAGCACTGTAGGACAAAGGGCTGTGTGCTGATCAGTCTGAGAATCACATTCTTGTGTAATGATTTCTCCTACGTCTGTGGTTGTATATTGAGTGAAGAGATAGTTGTGCTTAATTAGTAAGAACCAATAATCAGTCTCATGATAGAAATTCTTTCAGTTGTTGACCATCTGTCAAATAAAACTTGGCTGGGTAGGGAGTTTTTTTTTTTCTCCAATGCTTTCAAGTTCTGTTAAAAATCTCTTGTAGTCTGGTATTTAGGGATAAAGGAACAAAATCTGAAGACAGTCTAATTTTTATTATGTGGCAGACAATATTTCTGTTTTTACTTATGCATTTAGGGAATGTAACAGAAAAACACCCAGGCAAAAATGGCCCTCCCAACTGGGATGGTCTGCTGAGAGGACATTGCATCTTTGAAGGTATAGTCTTTGCAAGGTGCAATCCATTCTGGGGAAATGGAATTTCTTATGTACTTGGGCTCTGAATGGACAACTTGAGTGTCAAATAAGTGTCTACCTCTGACAAGGTTTGCCTTTTTACAATAACAGAACAGCAACAGTAATAATAGCAACAACAAAATGCCCACAGGGGATGTGGCGAATATCAGACGATCAGATTGCCAGGATCAACACCTTGATGCCTTAGAGAGACACAAAATCTTACTGACACTTGGGAGACCTACACAACAGGATTTCTGTGAATTTGAGGCCAGTCTGAATTACAGAGTGAGGCCCTGTCTTAAAATTCAAAGTAAGAGAGAGTCAAAATACAATACAATAAAATACAAATAAAATAGATGGGGAAGATGGCTCAGTGGGTAAGTACTTGTCCCAAGAGTGTGAGGACCTGAGGTTGAATCTGCGGCACCCATATTAAAAGCCAGAAAATGGGGCTGGAGAGATGGCTCAATGCTTTTAAGAGCACTGACTGCTCTTCCAGAGGATCCATTTCCATTCTCAGCATCCAGACTGTGACTTACAACCATCCTTAACCTCACTTCCAGGGCACTCCAAACCCTCTTCTGACCTCTGAAGACAGCAGGCATGCCCATAGTGCACGTACGTGCATGTAGGAAGACACTCACACACATACATAGAGTACACTTGAGAAAAAGTAAAACCATGTATGATAGCAGGCCTTTGTAACCCTAGCACTGGAAAGGTGGGACCAGTGGATCCCCAAAGCTTGTTGATTGGACAGCCTAGTTGAATTGTCCAGCTGTAGGTAAATTGTAAGATTATGCCATTAGAGAACAAGATAGTCCGTGTTGTGGAATGACACCAAGGTTGACCTCTGGCTCCTACATGCATAACACAAGTACACACACACACACACACACACACACACACACACACACACACACACAACAAAAGAGTGATGGGAAGAGAGAAAACATTTGTCTATTTCAGATAAAAAAAGCTATAATCTGTAAGATGGTTGGATATTAGTGTTCACTCAGGTAATCAGGAAGGGCAAGTAAGTTATCTTTCCACAGTGTGGGGTAGGGTGGGTTTGTACAGTGTGATTCCTGTTTGTGAGACGAAACAAAGGTAAAGTATTGATTGATTCTCTTCTAGACATCAATTGGCACTATAATTGTTACAATAAGGGTCATCTGACAGATTCTGTTCAATTGTTGTCTTCTTGTTCTATTCCTATGGGGAGATATGGTGCCCAGGATAACTCTTACAAGAGAAAACATTTAATTGGGGGCTTGCTTAGAGGCTTATTCCATGGTGATCATGATGGGAGCAAACAGGCATGGTGTTGGAGCAGTAGCTGAGAACTTTAATCCTAGTAGGCAGGCAGTAATCAAAAGAGAGAGGGGGAAAGAGAGAAAGAGAGAGAGAGAGAGAGAGAGAGAGAGAGAGAGAGAGAGAGAGAGAGAGAGAGAGAGGCAGACAGAGAGACTGTGCCTGTCATGGGCTTTTGAAACCTCAGAGTTTTTCTCCAGTGCTCATCCACTCCAACAAGGCCACACCTCCCAATTGTTAACAAACAGTTCCACTAACTGGAAACCAAACGTTCATCAAATGAACCTATATGGGCTACTGTCATTCAAACTACCACACTGGTCTATTGGTCTTTGTTTACAGTGGTATTGACTGTCATGAGCTGTGCCCTCATCCTCTCACCTCCTCTCACTCAAATTCATATGTTGAGGTTACATGTTCTCAACCCTCAGTGTTTGACTGTATTTGGAGGCAGGGCCTTTGGGAGGTAATGGAGGTTACCTAAACAAGCAAATAGATAAAAATTGGCATTGCATAGAAAGTCAAGAGACCTTGGTTGCTGGTAGAAAACAAAGCTGGGAATGAGCTTAGTGATAGAGACCTCATCTAGCATGGTCCATGTGAGGAAAAAGAAAGAAAAGAAAAAAATAAAGAGAAAACAGTGAACAGGAATGATGAAAAATAATCCACTGAGTCCAACTTGTGTCACCCATATAGCCATGAGTGTAGGACCACCCAATAGGGTGTTTTAGACCTACCACTGTGGACCCTGTTAACTACAGTAATGACTTACTCGACAAGATATGCCAACATAGTGGCATAAATGTTATAGGTGCAACCAACCACTTCCTGATTGAATTTAATAAAGCCTACTTCACAGGAGGAAACCTGCCAGATTCTATAAATCTGGCCAAGAAGTCACCTAGAGAGTGAATAGGCCTCAGTGGTAGAGATACTACTATTATTTTGCTAAATGGACTTAGTATCAAACTACCTTCCAAATTTATATCTCTCAACCCATAAATTATTACCATTCTCAGACTTCCTCAGAGAAATTTCTATGCAGTGAAGAATAATTAATGTAGAAACTCGCAGCTGGTCAAAATGAGGGTAAGAGTCAGGGAGTGCTCATCCATAAATGGTCCCTCTGCAGCACACTTCCCCCCCTTTAAGGCTCGGGTCCATCTATAGCACAGCTCCTTCCATTCAAGGCTCGGGTCCACCTACAGCACAGCTCCTTCCATTCAAGGCTCGCAGCATCCATCCCTTCAAGGCTCAGGTCTATCTATAGCATGCCTCCCTCCTTTCAAGGCTCAGATACTATTGCAGAAGAGCGGGGAGAGTCAATGGTTGCAGAAGACCATGAAGAAACAGTGTTTTCTGGACACGTCAGGACAACTGTCCTCACAAGCTCACAGGAGTTATGGTGACTTCTATAAGAGCAGCACAAGATCAAGGAATCAACATTCTACCAAACTTGGGGACAGGACTCACAAACCCTAACCCCTAATCCACAGCTGATGGCTACTGGAAAAAGGAAAGTGAAGGCAAAGGCGTAAGTCACAAACAATCCCAAACCAGTTTGGAATTATGATTAATAGAATGGTTATTTATTTAAAGGGGAAAAAACTTACAGATCACCATCCTGGACAACAGCCCTCTGTGCAATCAGGAAGGGAGTCTAGTCGCCAGAAGCGGAGCAGGAAGTAAGAGAGAGCAAGGAGGGAAGTGGCCACTTTTTTAAAGAGAGAGACCACACCCCAGTGGGCTGGTATCTCAGCGGCTATTGGCTGGAGGAGTGGAAGGACCTCCTGCAACAGAAAAGTTATTTTTTTTAAGTCTGAATTTTTAAAAATACTTTCAGCTATTTGAATTTTCTCTTCCATTAATAATCTACTCACATACTTTTATTCATTTGGGATTCTTTCTCTTTTCTAATTGGTTTGTACATTAAAAATGTTATATGCTTACTAGTATATATCAATTTTGCATAATAGTGTTTCACTCCGACATTTTCATTTGTGCTCACAACACATTTCTCTCATATTCACCTCCACATTATCTCCTCTTGTCCACTCTCATGCTCACTAATCCTCTTTCTCTTTCCAGGTAATTCTATTTTCATGCATTTTTTTTTATTTTGTGTGTCCTAATGAATTTCGTTAGAATCATTCAGACAGAAGTGTTTACAGGATCCCGAGTGCCTTGGAGAGGTATCATAGATGTCCTATTAATGGCTAAGCATTCAACAGTCATTTATTCTCTGCGCTTGAACCAGTTATGAGACTCTACAGCCATCAGAGCCCACTGTAACAAGAAGGTTCTCTGACCAAAGGTGACAGCAAAGCTATTCTCTGGGCATATACATAGTTATTTAGAAGGGAGTTTGATGGTCACATTGTGTTCATTTGCCAAAGTAGAGTAGTAGCTTCCTTGTATTGGTCTATGATCTCCTAGGACAAGGTTTTGATCAGATTTATGATACCAGAT
This sequence comes from Microtus pennsylvanicus, assembly GCF_037038515.1. NCBI lineage: Eukaryota > Metazoa > Chordata > Mammalia > Rodentia > Cricetidae > Microtus > Microtus pennsylvanicus. The sequence continues at coordinate 91,468,970 of NC_134582.1, forward strand.
GTGAGTTCCCTCCTGTGGAGCCAGACTCTAAGCCAACTAGAAAGTTCTATCTATGTTATATTTGCTTCCATTTAATTATTGTTTAATGATTTTATACATCTACACAATGTATCTTGATCCTATCCATCTCAATTTTCCCCTCACCCCACTTCCCTGAAGAACCCAACCCCCCTGATTTCAGCTAGCACTGCCTGTTGGGTGATCTTGTTGCCTTGATCTAGTGTGGGTCTTGTGCAAATGACCACAGCTGTGATGAGTTCCCGAGTGGAGCAATCATCCCATGTCCATCAGACAACATTTTATAGCACTTCCCATTTTCTTTTCTTTTCTTCTTTTTGGCATGGGACATGCTTGCATTGACTATGCTTGTTGCTCTGTTTTCTAATAGCGACCAAGTTCACTTGACTTTCTATGTGGTGCCACTATTTACTTAGTGTTTATTTAGCTAAAATTTGCTGGGTGTGTAGAAAGTTAGTTTAAATACAAAATATATCCTTTACAATGATATTTCATAGATTCATAATTAATGAAGATATTACTAAATTGTATTTCTTATTTACATTAGATTCCTTACATATTTAGTGCATATTTTGCATTTAAAGAAAACTTTTAAAGGGATTTCTCATTTGCAGAGTCTCCCTTTCCCACACATACACAGCTTTCCCACTAAGTTTCCCTCATCAGAGCAGTAACAGTAGTTACTATAGATGGGGCTGCGTTTACACATCACTCTCATCCAAAGACTGCACTTTACATTAGGAATTGTTCCTGATGTCTTTGCTTTCTTCAGGGTTAGACAAATAAATAGCAGTGTCCTCATTACTATGGTGTGATTTTTCAAGGCCAGCTGGCCTGGGTCTGAAAAAGCATGGGATAAAAGCGGACTTGCTGAACATAGCGGACAATGAGGACTACTGAGAACTCAAGAACAATGACAATGGGTTTTTGATCCTACTGCACGTACTGGCTTTGTGGGAGCCTAGGCAGTTTGGATGCTCACCTTACTAGACCTGGATGGAGGTGGGTGGTCCTGGGACTTCCCACAGGGCAGGGAACTCTGATTGCTCTTCAGGCTGATGAGGGAGGGGGGCTTGATTGGGGGAGGGGGAGGGAAATGGGAGGCGGTAGGGGGGGAAGAGACAGAAATCTTTAATAAATAAATTAATTAATTAAAAAAAAGAAAATGTGAACAAACATTTATTCATCCTAGTTGGAGCTCCAGGACACATCAGGGAAATGATTTCATCCAAATCTAGCTTCGTGAGCCAATGAGTTTCTTGGAGTTGCTTTAAGGAGCATGGGTGACTCAAAGACAGTTGCATCAGCAGAAGGTCCACCCCAGCATGGGTGATGACTTAGGAAATCCCTGAGGAGCTTCAGGCATTGTTCGTAGGCAGCTCTATTCTGGGAGAATCTCCTCTGTCTGATAATTGTTTCTTGTTTATATAACCTTGACCTCATAAATCTTGTAACTTTTGGAGCTTCCTGATTTTTATGATCCCCTCTCCTCCCTCCAGGAGGAAATGTTTCAATTAAAATTTTATAAATGTGAGTGCACAGTGTGTGTGTGTGTGTGTGCACATGTTCACACATGGACTATCATTGTTTCTTTTCTTTCATCATTAAGTGATTCCAGCAATCACACTCAAGACTCAAGGTTGGCACCTTTACTCACTAAACCATCTTGCCAACCCTTAGAACATCTGAATTCAGAGGAAAGACTCATACAGTAATCGTGGTAGTATTAGAAGGTTTGTTTCATTAAAAGCCCTCTGTGTCCTGCTGTCCCACTTTTGGTGTTCCACGGATCTATCTGCTGCCTGCCCCTCCTTCACTGGGCTCCACAGATCTTTCTGCTGCCTGCCCCTCCTTCACTGGGCTCCACGGATCTATCTGCTGCCTGTCCCTCCTTCACTGGGCTCCACGGATCTATCTGCTGCCTGCCCCTCCTTCACTGGGCTCCACGGATCTATCTGCTGCCTGCCCCTCCTTCACTGGGCTCCACGGATCTATCTGCTGCCTGCCCCTCCTTCACTGGGCTCCACGGATCTATCTGCTGCCTGCCCCTCCTTCACTGGGCTCCACAGATCTTTCTGCTGCCTGCCCCTCCTTCACTGGGCTCCACGGATCTATCTGCTGCCTGCCCCTCCTTCACTGGGCTCCACAGATCTTTCTGCTGCCTGCCCCTCCTTCACTGGGCTCCACGGATCTATCTGCTGCCTGCCCCTCCTTCACTGGGCTCCACGGATCTATCTGCTGTCCCTCCTTCACTGGGGTCCACGCATCTATCTGCCGCCCCTCCTTCACTGGGCTCCACCGATCTTTCTGCTGCCTGCCCCTCCTTCACTGGGCTCCACGGATCTATCTGCTGCCTGCCCCTCCTTCACTGGGCTCCACAGATCTTTCTGCTGCCTGCCCCTCCTTCACTGGGCTCCACGGATCTATCTGCTGCCTGCCCCTCCTTCACTGGGCTCCACGGATCTATCTGCTGCCTGCCCCTCCTTCACTGGGCTCCACGGATCTATCTGCTGCCTGCCCCTCCTTCACTGGGCTCCACGGATCTATCTGCTGCCTGCCCCTCCTTCACTGGGCTCCACGGATCTATCTGCTGCCCCTCCTTCACTGGGCTCCACAGATCTTTCTGCTGCCTGCCCCTCCTTCACTGGGGTCCACGGATCTATCTGCTGCCTGCCCCTCCTTCACTGGGCTCCACAGATCTATCTGCTGCTTGCCCCTCCTTCACTGGGCTCCACGCATCTCTCTGCTGCCCCTCCCTTGAGCCCTGACCATCACTTATCTTTTCACTTTCTTCAGTGCTTTTCCTTTTCTAGAACGTCACCTACTTGGAATAATACACTGTATAAAACTTTAGCCTCAGACTACTAGGCAGCCAAAGATGATCTTAGAATTCTATATCCTCTTGCCTTTACCTCTTAAGTGCTAGATTGCAGGCATGCATCCTCTATGCCTGGATTATGTGGTGCTGGTGATCAAATTCAGAGCTTCCTGCTTGCTAGGCAAACACTCTACCAATGGAATGACATCCAGCCCTAGATAACTAATTTTCCTTTAGCACTAGATAATCTTCCATTTGCATTGTGCCACAGATTTTTATTTATTCACCTACTGAAAGATATTTGGTTGTTCCACAGCTTGTGAAAAGCTGCTTAGCAGTGTATGGTGGTGTGTACCTATAATCTCAACACTTAAGGTCTAGCCTGGGCAACAGTGGGTTCCAGGCCAACCTGGACTACACAGTGAAACTTTATCTTAAAAAGCCTCCATTCCTACAACTCCCCTCCCCTCAAATAAAACCAGAAAAGGAAAAGAAAATCAATCAAACAAACAAAACCAAGTAAAGCTATTATAAACTGACATGCTGATATCTGTGTGGATGGAGTGTTCCAGGTCCTTTCCTTAGTCATTATACTGAATGTGAAGAGATGCTTATCTTCTTGTTTAATATTTAAGTTCTTGTATGGACCACATTTTTAATCAATTACCAAGTCTGCCGTTGCCACATCCACTTTACTCTGACTGAAAAGAAGTCTGTTGCTATCTCAAAGAGCACGTGATAAGATTTACTAAAATAAACTTTGTGTTATTTATTAGAACAGCCCAATATAACATGTCTGATCACAGGGAGTTTATAATACTGACTTTGTTCTAGAACTTCACAATTTTAACAGCAGTAATGCTTCCTTATTAATTTTTTTTAGTACACTTAAAGATGAAGTGTCCCCAAATTCAATTTGTATTTGAAAACCCTCCATTAAGATTTTCCTGGGCACTGGGGCATGCAAAAAACCTTCTTCTCCATCCTCAGAGAGATTTTAATATCTCTCTTTGTGGGAAAATTTTTAGTATGAAATAATTTCTTAAATATCTTTTGATGGTAGAAATTAGTATAATATAGCAAAGAGTAAATGCTTAAACTTAAAAGTTTTATACATCTCTCGGCTTTGGCTAAATTTATTTCCTAAAGTGTAGATAGGGAGAAGGATTTATTTTAGGTGTGTAGTCTACACGCTAGGGAATCACACTTTGCTGGGTGTGTGCTGAAGGTAATGAGAGGTAACAGAGACCTAGAGCATCATTGAGAGAGGGAGAGAAAATATGAACAGAGCAGCCTGGGTTAATATACAGGCGGGTCTGAGGTATTCTGAGGAAACAGTAGTTACCACTCTTAGAAATCCCAGCTGAATGGTTTCCTATGTGTCTGTAATAAAACTCTTGTTCACCAACTGAAGAAAAAGATATAAGCGTTTCGATTTTATGGGGTATAAAAGCATAAACGAGGTGCGGTTCTCCTGCAGCGGATCCAGTTTGCAGAATGAACCTCGTCTCTGCTGCTCTCGCTGAGCCTGAATGTCGTCCTGCCCAGGATGGACCTGAGAGAGGTGGAGCAGAAACCCACCTGCCTAGCTTCAGGAGCAGAGGTCTCCTTATGACCTGGAACCCATGACACCCAGTAAGCAGCACTCTCCACCGGAAGCGGAAATGATGGTGTGCGGAGAACGCGTGGGAATAAGCATCCCGTTGCTATGTTTGTCAGTGATGTTCGCTAACAGATGCATTAAGGTGAATGCTGTTACCTCAAGAAAGGCTATCTTCTGGGGATCCTTATCATAATTTTATTTTAAATTCAAACAGCTGCTGTTTAACTACCACAGACCACAATTTATCTACCGCTCTAGGCCATAAAGTTAGCTTTAATGTTCTCAGTTTCTTTTCTTCCCTCTGTATTTGATTTAATTTTCATGCATCTGACACTCACATGCTATAAATACCATTTGCACATTTCAGTATGTCCTTTTGCAGAGCCCAGAAGTACTCAGGTGTTCAAAGTGGAAGAACAAATAGAAACAGAATCTCCAGCGACAAACTGCAAATGAAGAAAGAACCTGGTGTGTGTGCTTTCGTGTAGAATATTCTGAACAAAACGAATACTTTCGGGATAATAAGCAGGGTTTTCCTAGGGTTATTCATTTATGGAGAAAAAGTATATATATACACACACACATATTGGATACGACAACATAGCTTACTTTTTTTTTTCTGAACTGAGCCCTGGGTTTATCAGGCAGTATCTGAGAGAGAATGTCAGGTTTATTTAAAAAGTCAATGAATGTGGCCACATCTACAATCCACCATCCCCCTTTTTTTCTAAAATAAATGTGCATGGTTCTTTCAATAGTGGGATTTTTTTTTTAAAATGAGGTTTTAGTTGCAAACAAAAGAAAACTCTGAGGAGGGTAGTAAGAAAACAGAAAATCACTCTTGGGGAAACTTTGCAGAAGGTCCCTGGTGGGCTGTTGTGTCCCATTTATCCATGGCACGTTGTCAGACCGACCGTGAACTAATCCAGAACTTGAGCAGTCACCGGATGGAAAATCAATTTTGGTCATGGTTAGACGGACCCAAGATCTGTACTTTGGTCTTAACTACACCATCTAAAATCTCCCACGCAGAGTTCAGAGGAGTACCAGGGCTTTTCCTTCGCTTAGCTCCTTGGCTGGCTGCACAAACTCCTGACAAAGATAGAAATTCCCACTCCTGCACCCCCTTCCCACTTTCTGAGGTGATACCTTGCTTCTCTCTTGGTTTTCAAAGTTATTCGGGTGACCTTTAGGCCTTAGCATCTTCCGGTTCTTATTTACGGAAGGCGAGTTCGGGAAGGAAGTGAGGTGCGATCATCATGGCAGCAGAGCCAGGCAGATTCGCTTGCTGAGGTGGCGACAGAGTCTACATACATTAGCTAAAGTCAACGAGTGCAGGAAAAGGGTCCAGAGTTTAAGGACAGGAACAAGATCGATGCACAGAAGCCCTGCAGGTGGAACCAAAGTAGCTCGTGGGCTTTATTTCTGAACTAATATGGCTGATAGGGAAAATTCTAGAGAGAAACTAAGAAAGGTGGTGGTGGTGCGGGGGTGAGGGGTGGGGGTGGGCAGGACTTCCCTGCGGATTGTGATTTTAAGTAGCCGGGAGATTTGCATTTTAGAATGCTCATCGCTCATTCTTCCAGTTGACACGGGACTTAGAAATGATTGAAAATGGAAAATGTTATCTTTTGGGAAGTTTAATGTTCTAGATTTCATGGGAATCTTTGACTATACGAATTATGAACCAATTTCTCAACCGAGGAGGGCTCTTGTTGTGATTCCAAACCTTCCATGGGGTAGTTTAGGAGTCTGAGAAGCGCTGAGTAAAGAAACATCATGGCACCTTCATGGGATATGCAAAGGAAGTCATCTCAGCACTTCCGCAATGAAACACAGGACAGTCTCCCTTTCCTTTCCTCTCTCCTGAAGAGCCCTCATCTTCTTGAAAGTAAGGGGACCAAAGAGAAAGACTGTGGGTGGAGCTTGTGGATGGGGCCATGTTTCATGGGAGTGAGCTGCTTTTTTGGGAACCACTTGTATGGCAATGATGACATCTCTCTCCAGAGACCCAGGAGAGTTGTCAGCAGGCAAGGAGGATCCTGGTTCTACTTTATTTATTTTTGAACAGATGGAATCTAGCATAATAGCTATTGCCATGGTTTCTTAATGAAGAAACTCACCCTTGGACTTCCTGCTTCGTCCTCCTTCTGGTGTCTCTTACTTGACCCTTCCACAGCTCCAGGGCTGACGGAAGGATGCTTCCTTAGTTAATGTTACCTGAGGTGAATCATATTTCTAAATTTATTTTGGTCCATTGATAATTAAGACCATTTAAAAATGGGAAATGTACTGTCTTTCTATAGAACTTGGCATTTTTAGTAGGAGGCAGAGTTTTTATGGAATAAAAATCATTTGTATTCTTCTTTGTTTTTGATATAGAGTCTTGCTGTATAACCCAGGCTACCTAACACTCTGTTTTCTAGCTGTTGGGATTATGATGTGCGTCTATTGTGCTATTTCTAAAGTTCTTCAAATAAGGATTTCAAGTTTCAAACATCATTATGGATATTTTTATTAATATACAGAGAATCTCAAGAATAAAAAGGAAATATCCATGACCAAGGTAGTTAATGTATATATAACGATGAGAGAGAGTCAGAGAGGAGAGAGAGAGAGAGAAAGAGAGAGAGAGAGAGAAAGAGAGAGAGAGAGAGAGAGAGAGAGAGAGAGAGAGAGAGAGAGAGAATTTTTGATGTGAGGAAGATGAACTGTCCTGGACATTAATGGATTAATTTTTAGCAGTATTAGAAATTAATAAAGATCAAGACACAATTAATTTGGTAGTAGCTATTAGAGAAGCCTTCATGACAGCTAAGATGAATAGACCAGCCATATCCTTTGTGTAAAGGAAGTACTGTTTTGTTCTCAGTCGAGAACTCTAAATTACCTGTGGACAAGCTTATAAAACCGTAGCCATGGTTTCACAAATATTGGCAGAAGACATAGGGCTCTTGAGTAGAAATAAAGGACTTTTGTAGCCCGAGGATTTCCTGAACCCTAACTCTCAGAGCTATATGAAAGTGACCAAGTGACATATGCACATACAAAGGGTCATACTGTAGAAGAACCCTAAGCTATTCTATCCCGAAGAGAGACACAATTTCTTATCTACTGGACCATAAGCTTCTTGCTCCAAAGAGAGACACTGTCTCACTAGGCTGTCTGCTGCACAGGCATTGTGGAGCAAAGACAATCAGGTACAGAAATGGAGACTCAGAAGGTTGTTTTCTAAAAAATAAGCCAGCCCTATGTATAAACCTCTCAGGTTTATGGTACATTTAGCTGTGAATACTGTACTCCATCTACCACACTGCCTGGTTGGACCAACCCAGGCCAGGTCCAAATCCATTCAGGTTTTCTCACTCAAAGCTTAAGGGATTGGAGATGGCTCAGCAGTTAGGCCCTTGGAATTGTTCTAGAGGTCCTAAGTTTGGTTCCTAGCACCTGTGTCTTTTACTCTAGTTTCAGGGGGAATCCCATGTCTTACTCTGACCTATTTTGGAGCATACTCTATATGCTCAACCACAAATTGCACACTTGCAATCACATAATGAAAATAATTTTTTAATTCAAACTTTAGTTAAGAATCATCATTCGTAGACTCCAAGCAGCAGCCTCGGTACTAACTCCATCAAGATTTCAAGGAATCCAGACTCCATATGAAGAGCAAGTCCAGGAATCACTGAATTCTGTTACACAGAACCAGGTGACATCGACCCTTGGTTTCCACATTGTCTTTCCTCCTTACCCAGGGACCATCCCTGCTGCAGCAGTATGGCCTAGCAAACCTGAAGATGTCAACTTGACCTTCAGAGATGATGGTGCATATATTCTGCCATCCATGATAGTCCTGGCCAGCGAGTTTCTGCTGGCCCACATGGTTTCCCAAGCCAATGTGACACTGATAATGTTAATTAAAGTTAGGTTAGCTTCTCAACTTCTTTTTCTAATTGAATGAGTTCCATCATAATGATAACCAGCTGAAGAAAGCACATAAGGAGCAGATAAGTAACCTTTCTGGGAGGGTCCTCTCAATAATCAACGGTAATCTAAAGGTAATTACCAGAGGAAATCCTCAATCTTCTGAAGGCCATTATCCACTGTTATAATTTCATTAACACATTAAAATTTCTTTTGCTCCATGTTCCTGATACATCTTGGTTCCTTGTTTTCAGAAGGAAGAATGGAGTCAAGTTCATGCTGGCTTTTAGATATAGTGTCTCTATAGAAAGAAAATACTGTTTGCCCTTTCATGGGTTCCTACTTTGGATCTCTATCAGATTGGGGGCACAGCTGGAGAGTCTCTTAATAGTTTTCTGGCCTTAGGAGATTTATCCTTTTCAGTTGGCTTAATAATCAAGTTTAATTCTTTTTGGAGGGATTGCCCGAGGGCCATCAATCCAGCCTGTCCTGTTTGTCCATGGCACCAGCCAAATGTCATTAGCTCATCCCATGGAATGATTGATCTGCAGCTGTGGAGATGTGGGCTGGAATGACAACAGGAAAAGACAGGTGGTTTCGCAAGAGCCACAGCCATCGCTGATGCTTCTGCCCAGCTCCTCAAGGGGAATGATGACGGACCCAAAGAGGTAAAGACAGACAGATCTGGCAGCTTTGGATTATCACCCACAGTTGGTTTTCTTGGTGAATCACACTCCATGGGGAGCTCTGAAAGGCAGAGATGAACAGAGCTCACCACTCTCCTCAACCTCCCAGGATCTCAGTTACTCCCTCCCCAGACATCAGGTTTATTGGTTAACATCCACTTACACAACCTCATTGTAAGATGACATTTCCCATCTTTTCGTACCCTTCACTAAGCCTACATTTAAAACATTTCATTATACTTTCTATTTATTTTGTGTACTTGTGTGTGTGTGAGAAAGTGTATATGTATTTAAGTGTGTGCACACTCGTATGCCACATGAACATACATACAACTCCAAGGACAACATGTAGGAGTCCACTTTTTCTTTCCTTCATCTGGGTCCAAGGAACGGAACTAAGGCCATCAGGTTTTGTGGCAAGTGTCTGTACCCACTGAGGCATCTGGCCTACGCTTTTTGCTGGAAATTTCATGCACAAACAGACTAGGTATTTTAATTAAGCTTACAGGGGTCCATTCGGTCCTATGTGACCCATCTGGACTAAGTAAAGGTACTTAGTGATCAATGTGCTCAATCACAGCGTCCTTATCTTTCCAGACAAAGCCTATATCAATGTAACATGAGATCCAGGTAGCTGAATTAGAATAAACAATAACTCCTTGTCCGCTATTCTGATTACACTGAAATCTTCAGTTTGAATTTGTCACTTAGGGAAAAGAAAGGAAAAATCATTTCCGGTAGTTGTCAGTAAAGAAATAAAACTATAAACCCATTTCATCTCTGTGGTTTGAGCAGTATTCTGGCCACAGCAGAGCTCCGCTCATCTCTCCCTTTGCTTTTGTGAGACAGTGATAAAGCAAATGTCCTCAGTATGGTTTGTGGAGCAGAGCCCAGTGACTTTATGCCAACCCTGTTCTTGATAAGGCATATTTTCTCTACCAGATACTTTCAGGAGCCCAAGCTTAGACAGGAGACAAAAATCATGCTCCACGCTTGTAGGAAGTCTATCTGAATTGGTGGGTTATTCCTGTGGATCGTTTATGTCTTCCCAGATATTTGGATTATTTACAAACAAAGGGCCCCAATGCAAATGTTCTCTCCTTTTTCATAGTACACGAGTTCTAAGGCTGTGGCTTGGTTGGAGCTAGGAATGGCTTGACTCTATGCGTATTTCACTGACTTCTTAGGACCCATATGGTAGTCTTGAGTGTGTTCTTCTCACCTCTCAGTGGCAGAGGTGTAAGTGACCAATTTGACACAAATGGGAGAATCAACAGTTAGAGTATCATCATATGTCCTTATCCCATTGGCAAAAGAAATAACTCAGTTGAGTTGAGATCCAAAGGATGAGAAAGGGACTACTTGTGAGTTGAACCAAAAAGTCCCATAAAGAAGAGTGTCCACACAGAGCTGCAGAATTTGAGTCCTTGACACAGTTTGTCACATATGTCAACAGGAGAGAGTCTGCAGACACAGCTCACTGTGTGCTGCTGTGTTTGACCTAGTTGGTCCCAGCCCACCCAAGGGAGTGTTCCCGTCTAATCTGTGTACCTGCTTTTAGTTATCATGTCTCTCACATGCAAAACCTAGGAACATCTGAATTTCTAAATTGGCTCATTCATAGGTTTCAAGGAAGGTGGGACAGATGGACCCCTTCTCTGTCCCCTTTCTTCCCACTTTCTATTGATTTTATCTTTGTTTAATATGATTTGGTTGAGTGTGGACTAGATTTAGTGACCACCTCTGAGGAAAAAAGTAACCTATTGCCCCTGTAAAAATTATGTTGTAAAACATATGACTTCGGGTTGCGTTCACACACTCTCTGGGGCCCCTTTTTGCTAGCTTGTTTTTTTTTTCCTGGTGAAATCACCTGCCATGTTGTAGTTGCTCTGTGGAGAAACTAGCAAGGCCAGAAATAATTAGCACTTCCAGGAAAACAAGAAGCTCCATCCCTAAGTTTATCTGTCCCAACAACATGCAAGTTGGAAGTGGACTATATCCCAGCCATAACTAAGAGACTGTCTCTGACACACACCTTGACTACAGCTTGTGAGTGACACTGAGGTAGAGGCCTCTATGAACCGTGGCCCACAGAAACTTTAGGACAATGGATAGTGATGGTTAAAGCTCATAGCTTTGAGGAAGTATGTTATACGATAAGAGATAATGGATACCAAGTTATCACAGGGCTTAACACATATTTTAATTATGGTAATTTACTGTTTGTATGTGTTCCTCCTCACGTGCAGTGATATATGTGTGGAGATTCTCAAGAGGACAGTTTTTTGGGAGTGAGTTCTCTTTTCTTCTATCATGTGGATCCTGGCTGTGAGTGGAACTCAAGCTGTCGGCTCTGGTCATCAGACCCTTGCCCGCTGAGCCACCTCAATGGCCCAGCATTTCCACCTTCCCCTTTGTGCAGCATTTTGGGTAAGTGAGTATTGACTTCACACGAGAGTCATTGTTGGGGCTGCCCTTTCTTAGAGCTTGGCTTGATTGGCATCTCTTCTTTATACTGTGTTGGATGTTTGTTGTCTACTTAAATAAATAGCTTAGCATTTTATTAAAGGATTAGTAAAGAAAAAATTAAGAGTTTTTTTTTAATCTTACTGAGTTTGGGTGGCTTTCTTCCCCCCTGCAATAATGAAAAATAAAAGTAGCAATCTGACTTTGGACTCTTGTTTTCCTAGGTAGTGCCAGAGAACTCCAGCTTTAGAATCATGTGATAATTATTGACTTGGGCCTAACAATTTATAGAACAAATCACATCAATTTTGTGTGGTCCTGCTGTTACTCAGCATCTGCTCTGGCCTGAGATACTGAACCCCAGAAGCAGTAACTGTTGCCACAGCTTGGACCATGGACATCAGATTAGTCATGATTAGCTCTGCCATTCACTGTTGTGGAATTTTCGAAGACTGTCCCCCCTCAATTTTATTTCCCTAGTCTCTACATACTTTACAGTACTGTGATCTGATGCTATTCACTACCAGACTTGCTGAAGTAATGCCTGCCTTGTGTTTTAGACTGTACCTGCCAGACGGTCAACTCTCAATAAAAGTTAACTCCAAGGCATCCTACCCATTCCTTGAATATTTATTTATTAATTTTCTGGTATTGTGCTAGATAGAAGGATCTATAAAATGAATGCAAATATTAATCTTCTCAAGGAAAGCATCATTTTACACATGAAAGAGCATTTGTACACCACTACAGCTTCCAAACATAGTCCTACCCTTTACTCATGCCTACTGGTAGGCCATCACTGAAGAATTATTCCTGGTTACTGGCCTGGTACCCTGATGAGTCACAGACCAGAAATCTTTCTATTTCTAGGTCCTTCCAGAAAACAGTTAGGTTAGGTGCGAACACCTGCCTGCCCAGTTTTGCTTCTGGATTCCTTCTAGAAGATTCTCACAATGTACCTTTCTGTCTTTTATGAAGTAATGGTGATAAGGATGCTGGATAAAGGGGAAGCATTTGTATCAGTCAGTTGATCAGAGAACACAGATATTGCTACCAATGTTCTCATCTCTGGTCTCCAATTGGCCAAAAACAATAACTCGAGTTCTGAAACAGTTTGGATACAATTTTAGACCAGATCTAGACTCTAGGGGAGTACCTAAAGGGTCACAGTAAAGAAAGCAGATGGCTTTCGTTAGGTCATCCCACAGTTGACATGGACGTGTGTGTGTGTGTGTGTGTGTGTGTGTGTGTGTGTGTGTGTACTGAGGAGTGGTCCTGAGGTGAAGCATGGCATCCTCAAGGTTGGAGAACTGGAGACTATTAAAGAGTAGATGTAATGTCAAACAAGCAGGTTCATGTGATGCAGGCAGAAACAGAACCTGAAGGAGAGGACGGAGAGGGAGCAATTGCCCATTACAACTTTTCCGAGAATTAAGGGGAGATAATGGCTCCCAGTGCTGAAGGGAGCTGCTTTGACACAAACAAGGAAAACACCACGCAAACACCCACACCCCTGTCCAGTTTTCCTGACAGATTTGTTTTCAGAATGAAACCTTACCTACCAGCTTGCCAAAAGCCCGAGTTAAAACAGCGTCTCCTGGTCCTGCCCTCAAAATGGAATGATTCGGCAAGCAAGCAACAAAACGAAAACAGCGACAACACCAGAATCGGACTTTTCTGTTTGGCAGACCTGGGGGAGAATGTGCCATGTAGGAAGCAGGGAGTTTTCAGAGCGTCTAGTCAGCAGCTGGGAGGCCAGGCTCCTGCAGCTCCTTTGCATTGGTGTTCGTCTGTGTGGCCTGCAATGCTGTCGGGCATGTTTCATTAGTGTTTTCCCCTTATTAAATATGAAAATCATGTCAAAGGTAAGTGTCAGGAGAGTATAAAATTACCCTTTTTATCTTCCATCCATTTATCACTTGATAAATGGAAAGACGCTGCTGCCAAAATAACTGAATGAATAATTTACAGGTGACTGATGCATCTCGTAGGTTGTTGCAGGCAGGAAACAGGAGGGCATCAATAATCAAAATAATTTGGATTAATTTAGCATTATTTCACTATTGATATTTTTATCTTGGTGCGGCTGTGTAAAATTCTACAGCTGGGTAGTAAGTCATCTCTCTGCAGTATTGGTGCCTGTTTACCTGGGACAGGAGTGGAGAGAAAGAGCCCCACCCCTACACGAAAGGTCCTTTCCCTTCCTCTTCAATGAAAAATACTGCTGGCTTTAGCAACACAAAATTTGATCGAGAGTCTCTCTCCCTCGAATGGTTTTGCTCATTGTATTTAAACCAAGAATGTGAAATTGCCATTTGATTTAAGAACACCTCACATTGGCACTGAATTGTGTGTATGTGTGCGCGCACACATGTGTATATGTGTGTTATGCGTATTCAGAGTATTTTGTGCATAATGCATGAATTTAGAGGCCAAAGGGTGATATTGGGTGTCTTCCTCAATCACCTCTCTTTTTAAACAGGGGCCTCTCACTGACTCATCTAGACCAGCTCGTCAGTGAGCCCCAGGGATCCTTCTGATTTTGCCTCCCTAGCACTGGGATTGCTCACCCCATGCTAGGCTTTTTTCTGTGAGTGCTGGGGATTGAACTCAGGTCCTCATGCTTGCACAGCAAGCTCTTCACTGACTTCACTCAAGCCCCTCACCCCTGAACTTTAACTTTCTGTGGGTCGTCTTTCCCCTGCCTTCTTAAGTCAAATCAAACACTGTCATGGTTGACATTTTGGCTTTTATAGCCAACATTAAAAGCTTGATTATTAATAATATTACTGCTATTATTATTTATGTTTGCACACACACCATGTAGGTGCACATGGCCGAGCATGCAGATGTAGGTCAGAGGGCAATTTTCATGGAGCCAGTTCTCTCCTCCGACCATATGGGTCTTAGGATCAAACTCAGATTGACAAGATTGTGTAGTAAATGTTTTTACTCTCTGAGCCAGACAGGCAGTCTAGCTCAACATTTAAAAATTCTTTTTAAAATTAAATACTTTGAAAACTCTGTCAGGCCAGAGAGATGACACTGAGGTTAAGAGAGATTGCTGCTCCTTCAGAGGACTCAGACTTGGTCTCCAGCACTCACGACGTAGTGAGGCTGGATGCTATGTGTTAACTCCAGTCTGGAGAGACTGATGACACTTTGAGAGCTGAACACACACACACACCACACACACACACACACCACACACACACACACCACATTTTTAAGAGTAATAAATAAAATTTAAAAAATCGGTGACACTGTAGGTCTGTGTTACCCTAGTGGGTCCACGCCACACCCCATTCCTCCTGTAAGGTCTTGCCTGAGACGTGCAGTCCAAGCTCAGACGACTAATTCTGCTCCACCGGAGTGAGGTGCCAGCAGATTGCTAACCAAGAAGACATTGGTGCTGGGGCCTTATGCAGTGACCGATAAATGCACCCGAGACAGGTGCAGAGTGCAGTCCCTGGAACTCTGCTTGGTTTTGGAGATCTCAACCTGAAATTTACTTTCTTGCATGGCTGAAGAGCTGTGTATCCCAGGAAACACTAACGGAGACTAAAGGGCTGTACGGCCTCTTCTTGATTCAGTTTGGTGTTTTGGTTAAACAATGAAAACTTTTATTTATTTATTATTTATTTATTTATAATTACTTATCTACTTGTATGCATGTGCGTGTTTGGCAGGGATCAGTGGGATGCCAGGGGAGGTGAGAAGACAGCTTGTGGGGGTGCTGGGATAACAGGACTAAACCCCTAAGTCCCATTTGGGACTGATATGATTCTTAAAGGAGAACATTTCATTAAAAAAATAATAATAATCCTACCCTTAACAAACCTAGAGGCCAGATTCTGCCTATGAGCGGTCAGAGAGGCCTTGCCAGGGGCCAGCCAGCCCCACTGCCTAAGAGCAGGGTGCAGCCTTCAGCAGCTATCATCTCTCCCAACATCACGTTGTGCTGTCCTCTGCCTCCCACCAGCCCAACCCTGCCTGGGCTCCAAGTGGACCCAGGAGCAATCCCTGGCCTCCCAAGGCTCCAGGGCTCCCCAGCCAGGCAGTTATCAGCAGCTCCACAGTTAGCTTACCGCTGCGATGGAAAGGAGGTGGGCTGGGATGAAGGGTAGCCCCCTCCTGGGGCCCAGGGCTGATCTGCAGAATTGGCCCAGACCCTGCAACTTCACAGACAGAGCGGCAGAAGGCTCTCATGTTTGGGCATTCGCTACCCGGAGCAAAGTGTGCAGAGAAGGGAGATAATGAAGTAGTGGACTAATTCAGGGAGATCCAGCTGGCTGAGCCAGAGGGGCTGGCTGGCGAACCTGAGCTGGCAGCCTGAGACTACACTGTTAGCCATTTTCCCTGAGCACCTCGAGACAAAACACAGGCTGCAAGATCAAAAAGCAGAGGTATCAATAATAAAGACGTGGGTGGGGTGGGGAGAAGAGAACAGGAGCGACCGGAGGGGGCATGCCTGTGTTTTGAAGAAAGTTATTATTTCCCCTTCGTTTCTACTCTTTGGGCCCTTGCATTCAGATTCAACTTTCGTTAATGATTGCTAGTTTTGGCTTTAATTTTTCCCTTCATCTTTAACTTGCTTGCTTCCCAGTGCTTCTTGGCACAACAAACATAGGCAGATTCGTTTTCACATGTGCAGAAACATATACAGGGCTTGTGTTAGAGATGAGGGAGAGTGTGTTCTGAGCCAGTGACCTGGGGACTGGACTAGGAATGTGACAGGAGATTGTGGGAAGCCAGCTGCCCATGGGTCCCATCCTTCTGTACCTGCGAACAGTAGGTCATGTTCAACCCCCCCCACACACACACAACTAATATTAGATCGTGTGTGGTCAAATATAGGAGAGTCATATGCTCACAGATACAGTCACTGAAACTCCAGGATGAATGACTCGAGCAGTAGATACGTTGTCACCGCCTTTTTAAAGCACACATGGTATTGATCATGGGTTCCAGGGTGTGAATTCTAACTGTCCTGGGGACACATTGACCTTCAGACTCCCGGAGAGAGGCTCCCTGCACAACTGAGAAAGCCCTCGAGAATGCGTGAGTTCTGGTGAGAAGAGAAGCAGAACAGAGCATCCAATGGAGCTGGGTTTCTGGACCATTCACAGATTGTCTGATGCAGGGAAGAGCAATTAGAAAACTTCTGCTGATGGTTATTTCTTCCCTGCAACCTACAGTGTGGTATTAGGAGCTCCAGTGGGGTATGGGGTCAGCCTCCCAGTGCCCCTGCTTCCCATTTCTTGCTTCGTCCTGCCTTCATTTCTCTTTCCTTGGGAGTTTTCGTGTTGACTATACTCTATGATCATTAAAAAACCTCTTCTTCTCAAGGTCATTAAACGACTCCAGGGACTTAATAAACCTTTAGACTTCTTCTATTTCTATGTTATTTTTTCTTACATGAATCAAATTGATAAATTCAAGGTATGAAACAACAGACTTTGAAGCATTAAATTTTAGGGTAGGAATTGTACACACACACATGTGCACACACACACATCCACACACACATGTATGTAAATGCACACACACACACATGTCTTAGAACCCACAAATAAGAACCAACTGACATGCCATTATCCTCGAACCTCAATGGTATGTAGATATTTTACAATACTGAGCACACATGAGCTAACCTGGCCATGTTAGCTTACCTATTTTGCAATGAGAAAAAACAAACAAACAAAAAGCAAGAGTAAAATATTGATCCTGAGTTTTGAAACTTTAGTAATGACTAAGCAGTAGAGCTCTGGGGCACTTTTCAGTTTAAAGACCCACTCTAACCTTTGAAATAAAGTAGTTGTCATCAAATTTAAAACCTCAAATTTTGAGAGGACTGAGCCTCACAAAGAGAAGGGGTAGGGGAGGGAGCTTGATTCTGGAGAGGGTTACGGGTCATGAATGTTGTGTTCTGTTATTAAAGTGATTTGGAGATGCCCATATGTCTGCTTATCTCTTTTTTTTGGTCTTCACATTCTTTTTTTTTTTTTTTAATTGACAGGGTCTCATGTAGCAGCTCAGGCTGGCCTCAGAGTTGCCATGTAGTTGAAGACGAACATGGACTCTTCATCCTCTTGTCCCCCCCAACCCCATCAAGTTCTGGGATTACAGGCACCACACTTGGCTCTATTATTTCTAAGTAACAAAGGTGGTATATGATGATTGAATCAAGCTAATTGACATTTATTGTCTTGCATAGTTACAATGTTTAAACGATTTTTAAACTCCCCTAATCAATTTTAAAATTCATACTATCGTAAAATCTGCTCTTCTCTAAATGTTGGGTATCAGTACCAGAACTGAAATTCTTCCTGTCTGACTGAAATTTGACACTTTGTTTCCTTTGACCATCATTTCTCTGTGTGTCCCATCCTCCCCTCCAGCCTATAATAACACGGCCATGTTTTTTTCTACAGTTATGGTGGAATTTTTTTTGACTCCACGTAAAAATGATATCAGTGCCTGCCTGGCTTATTGGGCATAGCAGAATATCCCCATGTTCATTTTTTCCAAGGTCAAATAATATTTTATTGTACGTGTGTATGTACAAAACCTTCTTTTTAAAATCCATTGATGGACACGTGAGTCTGCTCTATCCCTTGACTATTATGACTACTCACTATCCATGTGTGTAGCTATCTCTTCCGCATACAGATTTAAATTTGCTTAGACATTTTGTCAGTAGGGTGACTGCAGGGTCATACGATATTTTAATTGGAAAATCTTGAGGAATTTACATTCCCAAATGATAATAACTCATAATTCTGAGGCCCCTTTGACATCTTCAGCTCGGGCTTACTATTTCCTCTACTTAAGAAAGAAGTCAACTCTTTACATGACAAAGCCCCAGGTCATGAGTTTTGACTAATTGTGATTTGGATCCCCCTGAGTCCTTATTTGATACCAGTAAAAGGTGGGTCTAGTTTCTCAGACAAAGTGCAGAGCAAGGGTGGCCATGTACAGTGTCATTGCGTCTACTACAGTGTGGTTCCAGTCACTAAGCATGGCTGAGGTAACATTTGCAGGAGCTGGTTCATCTAGAGTCTAATTTCTTACCTAATCTCATCCGGGAGATAAAATGCCCTGTGGGCTTCCACAGGTTAGAGTCAAAGCAGCTTTCCTGGGGTAATTGTCAGATATTAGCTGGCTGTCTTGGAGGATGCTTGGAACCAGTGCTTAACGTATCTTCTAGGGAAATTTCTAGAACATTTCTCTTTACTCTACAGCCTCTTTGAGACCATGAGTCCCATGGGTATCAGTTTATGACAGTGACATTGAGTTCATCCTCATAAGTGTTCAGACTCTGAGAACATAGGAGGAAGGGGGATTGTGGGAGTATCCTAGTGGCACCAAGCAAGGTAAGCTGCCTGTAAGTTTCAGTTCCCACACATCTCCTCTTGTCACTGATCAGGATGGCTCTGACAGGGTATCAACATATGGTTGAATTGTATCACAAGAGTTGGGCAGAACATAGTGTTGGAGGACTTAAATTAAGAAGTCATGGAGGGCTGTGAAATCTGGGAAATCTGTCAAGGATCATGGTCAAGGCACAGATACCTTACAGGTAAGAGAATGGGAAAATAGGTTAGTGACCAAAATATCAGCAGTCACTATCTCTTGGAGTGGATGCTGGCATGAGGGGAGAATTTGGGCTCAGGGAGCAGCTGTGTGATTGTGGCTATGCGAGCATGGCTGGGAGAGGAAAAGGGTGTGTATGGGGTTGATGGTGCTAAGTTTCAGGCATTGCTTTCAATAGCTCATTCAGAGTTAGCGGGATAAGATGGAAAACATTGCATTAGCAAAGTGTGTGTGTGTGTGTGTGTGTGTGTGTGTGTGTGGTGTAGGGGCCTTTTATTATTAGAAAACCACCAGTATCGCATCACAGGGCTGCACCTCCATGACCTTATCCGGCATCAATCACCTTCCCAAGTTCCCATCTGTAAACACCACAGTTGGATTGGATTAAGTTTCCACCCTCTTAATACTTTAAAATCAGGATTAACTTTCAATACATAAACCTTGGTGGGGCACACCTAAGCCATCTCCAAGCCACAACAGTGCTGTCATTAGCATGTTACCATAGCAACAGGCATGGAAAAGTTGGTCAGATGAGGTCATCACTGCCAAAACTGGTCTCAAGGGAAGGACTGGGAACAAGTATATCTCAGCTCCTCTCCTTTTCTTCTTTCCAAGGTTCCTTCCTTGGTCAAACCAAACAGTAGTCAGACCACAAGAGTGTGAGGTGGGGTCTGTCTCAAACACATGTCGAGCTGTCAATCAAGAGCAGGGTATGCGGTCCACAGAGGTGAAGCAAGTCTAGAGGTTCATAGCGGCCAAGCACGTTCAGCAAATAGGGTCCAGAGAGGTCAAACATGTCCATAGATGAACTGTCTTAGAGGGACATCGCTCAGAACATGATCAAAACGGAGAAACATGGAACAAAGATCTGAAAGAACAAACAGAGAATTGCAGGTGCCTATTTTTACCTCTTTACTTGGGGAAGAGGGAACTATGCAGATAAATCTATCTAACATTTTCCTAAATGAACTGCACCCCTCCAAATTCAATGTTCTTTGTGATATAATTTCGTTTATGATGCTAGAAAATAAAGATGCAAGCTTGATGACTTGATACTAAATATGCCCAGAAATGTTGGTGAACTACTTTTTAAAAATTACATTGTTATCAGGAAAACACTATCCTGAGTGAGGTAAGCCAGACCCAAAAAGAGGAACATGGGGTGTACTCACTCATATTTGGTTTCTAGCCATAAATAAAGGACATTGAGCCTATAATTCGCCATCCTAGAGAAGCTAAATAAGAAGGTGAACCCAAAGAAAAACATATAGGCATCCTCCTGAATATTAACCTTCATCAGGCGATGAAAGGAGACAGAGACAGAGACCCACATTGGAGCACAGGACTGAAATCTCAAGGTCCAAATCAGGAGTGGAAGGAGAGAGAGCAGGAGCAAGGAACTCAGGACCGCGAGGGGTGCACCCACACACTTAGACAATGGGGATGTTCTTTCGGGAACTCACCAAGGCCAGCTGGCCTGGGTCTGAAAAAGCATGGGATAAAACCAGACTTGCTGAACATAGCGGACAATGAGGACTACTGAGAACTCAAGAACAATGGCAATGGGTTTTTGATCCTACTGCACGTACTGGCTTTGGGGGAGGCTAGGCAGTTTGGATGCTCACCTTACTAGACCTGGATGGAGGTGGGTGGTCCTTGAACTTCCCACAGGGCAGGGAACCCTGATTGCTCTTCAGGCTGATGAGGGAGGGGGACTTGATTGGGGGATGGGGAAGGAAATGGGAGTCGGTGGCGGGGAGGAGGCAGAAATCCTTAATAAATAAATAAATTAAAAAAAATTACATTGTTATTTATGTATTTGTTGTGTGTGTGTGTGTGTGTGTGTGTGTGTGTGTGTGTGTGTGTGCATGGGCCTGCAAAACATCTATGTGGAAGGCAGAGGACCTTCCGTCTTTGTCAGTTCTCTTTTCCCATGTGGATCCTGGGGATTAAATTTAAGTTCTCATCTTGAGCAGTAGGCACCTTTATCCACCGAGCCATCTCACTGGCCCTGATGGACTGACTACTTTAGCAGTCTTAGGTGAAACAGGAGAATTCTCAAAAGAGTAAATTCCGATGAACAATAATAAATTATCTTGTTCCTCAACATTATGAAAACCTATCTGAATCTCAATGTATCCCCCCTCTTTAGTAGTGTATGCTCAAAAGATTAAACACACACCCAGAGGGCATTTGCTATTCGCCTTGGAGAAATATGTCTAATGTTTTCTGACTTGCAACAGGAAGAGAAGTCTCACCTGTGCTGAGCTGGCATTGCCAGGCCAGCCTGTCTGTCCGTCACAGTAGATGCGGTGTAGTGTCTGTGGCAATTATAGATTATTATGGTGGCAGGTGGCGTGTCAATTCTGGTGAGATGGTGTTTAGGGGTGGTCACAGTGTTAGGAAAATGGGCAATCAGGAAAATATCATTTGAAACTAACCCAATTTAACGTAATTACTAGAACATATTTTTAAAAAGGAAGTGTAGTCTATCCATGGAGGAGTAGTCCAAGCCTCCACCAATACCCAAAGTCACAACTGCTCAAGCCCCCTGAGGCATATACACTCTTGTATGCTTTAAATCCTGTCTAGATTCCTTACAGCATCCAACGTGATGGAAATGATGGCTAAGTAGCTGTTATGTTTTTGTAGAATAATGAAGAACATAGTGTGTGACGTTCACTACTGACAATTTCTTCTAATATATTCAGCCCGTAGTTAGTTAAATCTATGGAGTTGGAAGCCAAAGACTTGGAGGTGAACTAAGTCTAAGTAACATTACAACTCTAAAAATGTATTCCCGAGACCATGTAGTTCATGTAGTTCAGGATAACAGAACAATAGATTTGTTAAGCGCTTAGTCTTGGCTAAAAACCTTCACGGAGCTGAGAAGATCCACTGTGTTGAGTATTTGTTGTGGCAAAGAGCTGACAGAAGAAAATTCAGGGAGGAAAGGGTTATCTCGGCTCCCAGTTTGTAGGGTGGATTCCACACTCTCTCCTTCCGTGATAAAACATTGATTAAGGCAACTTGTTGCTGGCTGAGTTTATTTAGGCTTAAAGTCGCAGAGGAACCAATCTATCATGGTAGGAAGGCATGGTGGCCCCAACAGGAGGATGGGAGCTCCCATCCTCGGCTGCAGCACAAAGCAGGAAGTAGGACAAGAATTTGAGCTCCTCCAGCATGGATTCACCCAACAGTATCATCAACTCTGAACCAATATTCAGAGACCAGAGCCTGGTGCAGAGACGATCCTCTACCAAGCAAAGGTATGGCATCAGCAGAAGAGGTTAGTTGGTCACTTCTATTGCATTGGCATTCAGAAGTATGGGGCAAATAGAAAGTGGGGTAAAACTATCACACCTGCCTCCAGTGACTCAGGGAGGGTCCACGTCTCAAGTGTTTCACAACCTCCAAAATAACACTACTAGTCTGGGACCAGGTGTTCAAACACACGAGCCTATGGGATCGTTTCAGATTCAAATAGCAATAGCTGTGTTTCAGAGGGTTCCCTTTGACTGATAGAGAGAGCAAAGCCTTGGGTTGCACAGACATCTCTGTGAGTAATTCTGTATTTGCTGTAGGAAAGCAATCTGTGGTTTTAAAAAAAACCAAACAGACCCCCTTCCCCCTCCCCCCAGCCCCGTTCTGGCTATTCTAGTTGCATGTCTGAGATGGTGTTTCATTTTCTGTTTGCCCAAATGACAAAGCTCTGGAGGAGCCTTTGAGAGGATGTGATCTGTGTTAATGAATGACCATTAATAATTACACAGTTATCATCGTTGATGGTAACAGCTGTAGTCATGGTAACGTAAAAAAGTTATCATGAGCATCTGTGACGGTGCAGTAATAGTGGTTCTTGTGCCAGGGCGTTGTGGCCCAGTACTGGGTGTGTTAGCCAAGCCTGCTGAGAGGGCAAAGGAGCTGGCTGGTTACATCCAAGACTAGGAGATGGGACACTTCACTTGTCCTGTCAAAAATCAGACCTCCATATTCATAGTCTCAAACAATCCCTAAACAAATGGGACAAGAATTTGAAATTGGCAGTCATAAAAGCATGCAAGAGGGGCTGGCAGGATTGCTCAGTGGTTAGCATCATGTATTACTCTCTCAGAGAACCTGAGCTCAGTACCCAGCATCCATTTGGGGCATCCCTCAACCATCAATAGCTCCAGTTTCCCAGGATCCGATGCCCCCTTTTTGGGTTTTGAAGGTACCAGCACTTGTATGCTTATACCTTCACATACATGCATAACTTAAAAATAAATCATTACCAAAAAAAAGCACCCAAGTATCTTCCATACACCCCAAGCTCCTGTCACGGGGTTTGAGGATTCCTTTGCTGAAATGTTTCTCATTTCTAAGGCTTTAGGATTTTCAAATGATGAGATACCTTGGGGGAAGGAAAAGTCTGACCTTGAACTTCATGTCTGTGTCATAGACTGCTCTATACATGCCTTGAAGGTAATTTTAGACATTTTAAATAAAGCCACTTTTTTTTTTTGGTTTTGGTTTTGATTTTTGGAGACAGGGTTTCTCTGTAACTTTGAAGCCTGTCCTGGAATTTGCTCTGTAGACCAGACTGGCTTCAAACTCACAAGTGTCTGCCTGCCTCTGCCTCCCAAGTGCTAGGATTGAAGGCCTGAGCCACCACTGCCTGGTGTATGAAGCTACTTTTATGGTGTAGAACTTGATGTCACGGTTAAAAGAAGATTTGGACTGTGGAACATGACAGATTTTGTATTTGCAGGGTAAGAAAGCTCAACAGGAGCATTGCTTTAGCTTCCCTGACAGTCACTGGGCACACAGCTAGCTAATCACAATTTTTGGTTTTGTTTATTGGATGCTTGTATTAAAAACAGCAGAAGCCGAGGAAAGGAGTTTCTGTACAAAACCCACTAGAGGATCTTAACCTGTGTCAATAAAATGTCTCTGCCACAGCATTTGTTCTCAAGTCCTCTCCATCCCAGAGTGGGGCATGAGCTGCAGTGAAGAAGACCTCAATGAGCCCACGCTAGTGAGAATGTAGCTCACCTGTGATTCCAAGGGAAGGGCTCTTCTTAGTTTAGGCAATGTTTTGTGATCTTGGACAAGACATAGGAGATGTGAAATGTTTTGTCTCATTATGAAGTTGCCAGTTCATTAAGAACTAATAGATGTGGCCTTTTTCTGCCTGCCCCCCTCACACAAGCTGCTCATAACCACATCTGTGAAGACAGCTTTCTCTTAAGATGCTGTGTACTGAATGTAGGGCCTTGGATCTGCAAAGCACACTCTACAGCTGAGCTGTACTCCCAGACCAAGTGTAATAATTTTACAACAAATCCAGGCTACACTGATATCACTCTTCATTGAATTGTCACTGGGCAGGAAGCTTGTACAAATTGCTGACGCTCACAACACAAAGGCTTGTGATTTGGGGGCCTCCCACGGCCCAAATGGCTACGAGAGAGCTATCACCAAACTGAGGTCGATGTCTCTTTTGGACCCAGTGAAGATGACTCCCACTCTTATCTGCTTTCTGGGGGCTGTTATGAGGATTAATTAATGCTTCTGAAGAGCTATAATCAGCGTGGATGAAAGGCAGGTAGAGGAATAATGATACGTCAGAACAACACGGCACCTTTCATCTGCTGATCTCCAAGCGCTTCACAAGTCTGAATTAATTACATCAAGGTAATTGCAAGGTATAATGACAATCGCAGCAATGGTGGTAATTACCTTGCGAGCTAGCCTTAAGAATCTGATTTGAAATCAATTTCTGAACCTGCCTCCAAGTGGTACTATTGCCCACCCTCTTACTCTTGATGGCTTACAGTATGGGGGCCTCAGGACCACACTGGCCTGTTCTCTTGAAGCATCCTCCTCAGCAGTGCTCGTGGCTTTTGGCCTCACCAGGGAAGGAATATAGGCTTTATATAAAAGAAAATTTAGTTTTCTGGGTTGGTGCTGGTATTAGCGGTGAGTTTTGGAACTATAAGGAATGTGTTTGGGTGGGGGGAGATTCATGCACCCAGTGACTCTGTTTAGGCAAAGGCTTTCTTATGTGTTCCTTTTATTAATGTAGTTTATGCTGATGTCAAACTTAGAATGTGGTGGGGACTAAGTGCTTGCTCTGTAGTAACTTACGTGAGTTTCAAAATGTTCTGTGTGGTAGGCACTGTTATCATTATTATCTCTATTTCATACACGGGGAAACTGAGGCACAGAACAATTATGTATGAACTTACAGAGATCACAGAGTTTATCGCAGTCAGGTCATAGAGCTGGCGAGAGGCAGAGCTTGGAGTTTGTGTCTCAAGTAGTTTGATACTGGGAATTGCATGTGGAAGCCCCGCCCCTTACTACCCCTATTGCGAGGAATCAGAATGAGCACTTTGCTGTTGTTATTTTCTTTTTGGGACAAGGTCTGGCTGTGGCTGTGTAATCTAAGATGAGTGTGTCACCTAAGACTGACCCATCAAACTTGTGACCCTGCCTCCAAGTGATAGAAAGGACTACAGGTGTGCACCAAGATGTCTAGCAAGAATAATTGAGCAGAAGAAAATGTTCTTGTGTGTGTGTGTGTGTGTGTGTGTGTGTGTGTGTGTGTGTGTTTGTGCATGTGCTCATGCATGTAGAAGCGAGATGTTTACATCCGGTACCTTTCTCAATCATTCTCTTCTCTTTCTTCTTCCCCAGCAGTGACCATGGCTTCTCTCGTCTCCGTGGAAGGCAGGTTGGCTTTGTGCAATGGGGAATTGAGTTTATTGTCTTGGTGCTTGTGTTACTGATCAGTTTGGGAACTGTAAAGAATTCCCAGGGTCACTCACAGAACCTGTAGCTCACCAACTCTGCTAGACTGACTGATTAGCAAACCCCAAGAACTTCTATCTCTGCCTCTCCAGAGCTGGAATTATATGTGCTCTTAGCTATGCCTGACTTTCATGTGTATGCTGAATGCTGAACTTGGGTTTTCACGTTTGTGTGGCAAGCGTTTTTCTGACTGAGACATCTTCCCAGCACCAGTTCTTCCATTCTTACAGAACACTTTTACATTTTCCCTTAGGGCAGGCAAAACATGGATGGCACTGGAGTTGGGCCACCTGGGTTGGAGCCTTAATTTGTTGCTTAGTGGATTTAGAACCTATGTTTCTCTTTCTTTTTGGTTCCTTAGCTGCTCCATCTGTAAGATGAACACAAAGGAATCCTTTGTGTACACAGTTGGGTGATGCCTTAATCCATATAAGATGCTCATGGTCATATATGGCATACAATTCTCATTCCACAAATGATAGTTGTTAAGGTTTGGATATGGTCTGTCTTTCAAAGGTCTGTGCATTGGAAGCTTTTTGGCCCTCAGTGTCATGACACAGAGAAAAAGTAGTATGTTTGAGAAATGGAATCTAATGGAGATGACCGCCCCTCCACCTCAGGAAAAGATCAATGCTGCTCCTGCGGACTGAGTTGGGTTTCAAGAACCGAATGGATTAGTTCCCTAGGAGGTTATAAAAGAGCAAGCTTGGTTCTTCCCCTTCACCTCTATGCAGCCCTATGGCCTTTCTCACCGTATTTCCTTCCCATGATGCTGCCTGCTGAGAGCTCTTTACCCAAGCGGACATCAGTACTATGTTTCTGTCTGTTCAGAACTGAGACCTCCATAGGCACTGCATGAACTTGGTACACAGACGTACATACAGACAAAACACCCGTACACAAAAAATAAAAATACAGGTTCAAACAACAACAATGACAAACTAGGAAGAATACGTGGTTCCTCCTGCTCCATCTCTTCCTCTTCCTCATCCGTGTCCCCTTTATCCTCCTCTATCCATCTCCTTTCACACGTTTCTCTCCTTGCCTGTAAGTCAATAGCTTCTGGCACCTGCTCATCATCAAGAAAGGAACAAGTTGCTTTTCTCTTCTTCCTGTGGAAGATCCTGAAACAATAGACTCAAAACAGATTTTTTTCTCCAGAAAGACAAAAAATATTATTTAAAAAGCAAAAGAAGAGAAGCTGGAGAGTTGGCTCCATGGTTAAGAGTGTGGGCTGCTTTTCCTGAGGACCCTGGTTCAATTCCCAGCACCCACACGGCAGCTCACAACTGCCTGTAACTCCAGTTCCAGGATACCTGGCACCCTCACACAGATATAACATGAAGCAAAACACCAATGGACATACATTTTTTTAAAAAAGGAATCATTAAAAAAAACTAATAAAAAAGCAGAAGCAAAGCAGACAAGGGGATAGGAAATACCTTCCAATACAATACCTGTAAAAGCCCAGGATGAGACCATCTCATTCTCTCTCTCTCTCTTATTTTTTTTTAAAAAAGATTTATTTTTATATTTGTCCATATGAGTGTTGCATGTATGCATGAATGCCACATCCATCCCTGCTTCCCAAGGAGGCCGGAAGAAAATACTGAATCCCCTAGAGCTGGAGTGACTGGAGGTTCTGAGCTGCCTGACCTTGGTTCTAGGGGCCGAACTTAGGCCCTCTACAGGAGCAGCAAGTGCTCTGAAGAGTTGAGCCATTTACCCAGCAAAAGAGAATCTTTCATCACAGACTTCTACTGTGTTTGGTCACCCCAAGGGTCATTTCTGATGACCATCTCCATGTGACAAAAGGGTGGCAGTATTCTAAAATGCATCTGGTAACCTTGACTTGAGGAAGGATGGAGGCCTTTCTTTAGATGGACTTTGTGATAAACAGCATGTACCAAAGAGATTTCTGCTGTAGGAAACAGAGCTATGCTATCCTACTGCCATTGAATAAATTTTAAAAAAGGCAAAATGAATCCAGAAACACTCATTGCTGTGTTCATCTAAGAACAGGTAAAAGCTGCATGAGAATATTGTCTAGCTATAACTTTCAGTCAGGGTTCACAGAAAATTAAAGGTCATGAATGCATGATTCCCCCCCCCCTTTTTTGAGAAATATCAGATATTTGTTTATAATTTTAACAAAAAACTGAAATTTCTGGTTTAGAAGTCTCTTCAGATTTAAATGGTGAGCCTCCAAGGCAGCTTACAGATCATGTTATATGATGACTTTTTAATGTTATTTTCTTATGTCTCATGAGCATTTGTCCACAATGTTTCATCCTGAGCCAAAGTGTGTTCCATTGATGTCAATTTTACTTCATTGAATAGCGTGCGTATGTTACCCTGGGTAAATGCTTAGCACCGAGCTACACCCTCAGGCCCCAACTTCTTTTCCATTCCTTTGGAAATAATAGGAGGTATTCGTGGCACCGTCTCTTATTTTCTAACATCTTCCATTTTGCTTTGTACCCAGACAAGCTGTGTGCCAGTTGAGTCAGCAATGGGCATAGTTTGCTCTGCTAGGTGTGATTTGTACCCCACTGCCATGCTCTCTCTGTCTTTCTCTCTGTCTGTCTCTGTCTCTGTCTCTCTCTCTCTCTCTCTCTCTCTCTCTCTCTCTCTCTCTCTCTCTCTGCTACCACCTATTTTCCCATTGCCCCACTGACCAGTTCCCTTCTAGGTTTAAGGTGTCTGTGATGAGCATTGTCAAAGAGCAGAGGCAGCACACTCCCAAGACACTCAGCACACCCTTGGGACATCTGTGAGGAGGAGCTCAGTGCCCATAAGTATAAGAACTGGGTGGAATGGATCTCTGTGTGCACGCAGGCATCTGGTTCTTGTTTCTCTCCACGAGGCCAGAGGAGCATGGCAGGAAGGTGAAAGGCCAGATTCTAGGTGGTGTGCATATGTGCTTTACTGTGCAGTGGGCATGCCTCCACTGATGGCTGGAAGTGGAGTTTTAGGAAGGCTCTTAAAGGTGAGAGAAAAAAAAAGGTAGGAAGTGGAGGAATGTGTAAATTCTATTTTACTGTTTGTCTAAGGCTACATCCTTAGTACTCTCAATACTCCGCCGCCAAACCATAGCCCTATCTTCGTTTTCACTTTTAATTTTGATGCAGGGCTTCACAATGTTACCTAGGTTGACCTTGAGTTCATTTGATAGCCCAGGCTGGTCTTGAACTTGTACCTTCTGCCTCTCCTTCCTGAGTTGCTGCAATGACAAGCCTGTGTCAGGAGTGAGTTTTCCAAAGAGAGAGGGAGCGCGCAGCTCCCTTCCTGTAGTTGCCTTCCTGTTATGCAGAAGGCTCTGAGTTTTAGCCTTCCACCCAAAGGCTGTGGCTAGAAAAGAGAAAACACCATATATGCTATGAAATGAAATGTAATAAAGCAAATTTGAAAACCTTTCAGGGAATGGAGGTGGGAAGGAGCCTTTCTCTATTTCTAGCTGTGACTCTCAGTTACTTCTCTAAGTGACTCTGAAAAGGAAAGCCTCAATTTAAAAGCATAGGTCAATTTATAATATATTCCAGCAAATTGAGAATGTATTCCAGACTGGGTTCTTTCATTTTTATCTCTCTCTTGAAACTTGGAGGATGGTAGCAACTGGCTTTGGGAGGTGAGTCATCAAAGAATAAATATACAGCCCTGACCCACAGAGCTGAGCACACTTTACCCACAGCATAGACCCAGGTCATCAAGCCAGCATCGAAGCCACCTACAGGCAAGGTGCTGTGGATTTGTTTGGTCAAAACAGCTATAAAAATTTAAAGATAACAAAAGCATACAAAGTGGAATTGATATTTCTCTTTATGGCAAGGCTCAGCCCAATGAATAAATAATGAAAGAAAAAAGAAACAAAGACGGATTGGCAGCAGATGACAAAGAGCTTGAATATGGTCCCAGAACCCAGCGCTTTGGCAAGAGTGCGCCACCCTCGTAGCTTTCACACCAATTGGCTAATTTCAAGGCCCAAGGTACGGGTGTGACTGGTACCAGGGGTTGTATATCACTGCACAGTCTCTCGACAAGAGAAGCTGGAAAAAACTGGAGAACTTTCAATGCAGAGGGGAAGCTCACCAGTTGGAATCGGAAGAGCTGGGTCTGAGTTCAGGTTCACTGGGGGTAGCTAGGATGATGGCATTGGCTGGTAAAGTAAAATGACAGTGCCAGAGATAAGACCTGTCATCTTGCACCCCTGAAAAGAGCCGGTACTCTTCCTCAAAGGTAGTTACAAGGACCAAACACATCTGTAAACTCATACTCAGGAGGCTGAGGCAGGAGGATTGTGAATTCTGAGCCAGTCTGGGTTACATAGTAAGTTCAAGGTTTTCTTGTGCTACAGAGTAATACACTCATGCACACACACATGCGTGCATACGTTTTCATGCAACTGTGCACACATATACACATACACACACATACATACACACATATGTGCACTGATTCGAAACTGATTAAACACTGAAGAAACGCAAAACACCTTTTAAAGTATCTAATGATCCAGGAGAAGACCTTCATTCCCTCAGGTTTCTCAAGACCAAAAAGCCAGATGGCTGTATCCGACGGCCCCAATACAGGTGCAGCCGGAGCTTCCCAGGAGAGAATCCTGAAGCCAGAGATAGCACGGGAGTGATTTCATCATCTTGTTCTCCTTTGGCAGGATGTGGGTTTCCATGTGCAAAGGCTCCTGCATGATCTCCCAAAGCCTCCTGCTTCCCAACCACAAGAGAACTGGCCACAGTTGCTGCACGGCATGACAGTACATGCTGCCCGGCTACATAAAAGCAAACCCGAGTTTGCAAAGAAAAGGCAACCCTGTGCAGAGGGTGCAGCGTGGGAAACTCGCCTGTCTGGTTTCGCCTGGGCTCACTCTTTTGTGAGCAATTTTCAATGTCAGCTGTATACCAACTAATATTACACTAACCAGCATTGCAACACAGTTCCTGGTTTGGTGCAACACACACACACACACATACACACACACACACACGCACACACACATATACACATGTACGTACACACACAGAGTTACTGAAAAATATAAGTTGACCTAACTTCTCAGATGGCCTAAAGACTTCAAAGAGTTAGAGAAACATCAGTGTGATAAAACCCACGTGTCATTCATGTTTGAAAGTGTTGCAGTCATGTTTAAATAACTGGCAGGGTTTCTTTTTTCTTTTTTTCATTTTTTTGGTGTGCAGTAAACCAAAGCAAGCTTCAACAGACTGGAAAAGTGCAATTCGCGTCTAGTTGTCTTTTTTTTTTTGTCTTTGGCTCTTTGCTGTTCCGTCCTCCCTGAAGGCAGACACAGTCTGGCTTCCTTCGAGCAGGGCATAGGGCAGAGGCTGTGGCTGCCAGACTGAAGCCTACAGCCTTTCTGCCTCCTGGGAAAAACTGGGCCTCGAGGATGTCAGCAGCCTTCCCCTGTCCTGTGCTGAGCGCACACAGCCTTCCGCACACCTTGTCCGTGGAGTGCTTTCTGGAAGCCTGCCAGATGCAGGGGCCAAGGTCAAGCAACCACCATGACTAGCCACAACAAGGAAAGCCTTGGGGAGCCAGGGAGGTGACAGCAGGTGGAGAGGCAGTTAGTGAGTTCCGCAGGGCTGCCGGCTGGCTGCTGTGGCTTCCACAATGGCAGTAGCTGCACCAAGTGCCGGGAAGGCTTTATCTACTGATCAACACAGTGTGCCAGAGGGCTGATGGGACAGCCCATGTTGGCAGAGGCTTCCAGGAGTAGCCTGTAACTAAATGGCAGAAGAAAAAGTGGTGGTGGGGGGGGAAGGGAATCTAGTAACAAACCAGTGGGATCAGTTGCTCAGAAAATAAATACCAAGTTTAGGCCTTCCCTGCACCCTACTTTCCTCTTGCATCATGGCTTTCTGCTCGCATCCATCACCTCTTTCCCCCCAAGCACAGTTATGCTGAGATACTTTTAGAGATCAGAGAACAGGAGCAGAATGGCTTGGGTTGAAAGCAATTAACAAACGGGTTATGAAAAATTGACAAGGCTTTTTTCTTTTCTTTTCTTTTTTAACCAGCTACTCTAAGACCCAATGTCAAGTATCTTCCACTACCCTTTCCACTTCCATGCTTTGAGGCAGGTCTCTCAATGAACCTAAAGTTCACTAGCTCAGGTAGGCTGGGTGGCCAGCGAGCTCTCGAGTCTTCTCATCTCAGTCCCACAATGCTGGAGTTGCAGGCACATGCAGCCATATCCCCTATTAATGATATTAATGATGCCAGGAATTTGAACTCAGGTCGTACGTTTACAGAAAAACTGTTCTTAGCCAATGAGCCATCTCCCCAGCCCTGAGTGTTTCTTTTAACAATCTTTCTTTTCCGGTGACACCCAGGAGTTTTATTGTGAGATTGAGATACTTTACTAGGGCATATTTACCAGAGAGCTAAGTCAGAAGAATAAAACTGATGAAAGCTTATCCAAATGTCTCTATTACTGTTTGTTTGTGTGCATAAAGTATGTTTGAGCTTCTGTGAATGCATTAATTTGTTCTCAGTTTTTATTTTTATTTAGATTTTTTTTCTACCGCTCCAGTGATGCTTCGGTTGTTCTAGTTTTGGAAGTATTATGATGACTAATCTCGGTTGCCACCCTGACACACCTCAGAGGAGGCAGCCTCAGCTGAGGGATTGCTTCTGCCAGACTGGCCCGTGGGCACGTCTGTGGGACATCGTCTTGAATGATGATTGATCTGGAAGTGCCCAGCCCACTGTGGGTGGTTCCATCCTTAGGCAGGTGTGCCTAGCCTATAAAAGTAGGGTAGCTGAATGTGAGCCTGGGAGCAAGACTGTAAGCAGCTTTTGTCCACTGTGTATTTCCTGCCTCCAGGTTCCTTCTTGCCTTGAGCCCTTGCCCTGGTATTGCTGGTTGAGGATGAGCTGTGACCCACAATACCAAATAAACCCTTTCCTCTCCAAAGTTACTTTGGTCATTTTGTTTCTACAGCAACAGAAAGCTAACTAGGACAGATATATTATCATTTCCCTTCTGTCATAAAGCGCAATTGCTTTCCTTTCTTATTATTAAAGTAAGTACTCTCTTCATGTTGCCTTAATGGGAGTTTAAGGATGCTGAATGAAGAAGGAATTGCTTCCTAGAGTCCAAATCAGGTAACTGATGGAAGAAAAGCCTCGATTGGATACCTAGTTTCTACAAGTGAATGATAACTTACCTATTGCTTCATAAATGAGTTCTCCATAGGCTAATGGCTTCCTTGACAGCATTTAACATAACTTGATTTGAATGTAGCTTTCCAGGAACCTAATGAGATAAAATAGGAGAATGCCCATTGGGTTATTGTAGGTGGCAATGACACCCAGGGCGGAGCTGTGTTTTCTGTCATTTGTAGCAGCTGTAAATGCATATTGATTAAAATACATGCACACATGCAGGCTGTTCTTCCATGTATGTTTGAATGACACTACTGTCGAGCCTATAGCACTGTTGATGCTCATGGACAATTAAGTGAGCTCAGTGGGTACAGTGCCCACCTTGTGTTGTAATAGGAGTGGCGGGGCTGCGTACCCAGCACCCCAGCCGCCTGGCTAGCTTATGCCCCGAAATAACAACACACAAATTGTAGTCTTTTAAACACTGCTTGGCCCATTATATCTAGCCTCTTCTCGGCTAACTCTCGCACCTGGACTAGCCCATTTCTAATAAGGTGTGTAGCATCCCAAGGTGCGCTTACCTGGAAGATTCTAGCCTACATCCATCCTGGGTCGGAGCTTCATCGCCTGTCTGCCTCAGAGAGCAGAGCTATCGCGCCTGTCCGGGAGAGGGGAGCATGGCGTCTCTGCTCCAGAGAGCAGAGCTGTCGAGTCTGAGCTCACTTCCTCTTCCTCCCAGCATTCTGTTCTGTTTACTCCACTCACCTATGTTTTAACCTATGAGGCCAAGCAGTTTCTTTATTATAATTAACCAATGACCTTCCTCCATCAACCTTGTGTCTTAGTTGCTCTTCTGCAAATGCGACATCATGACCAAAGGCAACTTGAGGTAGAGAGAGTTTATATTTATGCAATGATCCAGAGGGATCAGTTTGTCAGGCAGGATGGAGTCATGGTAACCAGGGGCAGACATGGTGCAGGAGGAGAAGCTGAAAGACCACAAATTACGCTTCTCACACAGAGCAGAATGAGTTAACTGGAAGTGGGGTGACTCCAAAGTCCCAAAGCTCATCTCAAGAGAGAAATGAGACACCTCCCCACAAAGCACCACTTAGTTGGGGACAAGTATTCAAATGCCTGAGCCTATGGGAGACCTTTCCTATCAAAACACCATATTTAGCATATGAAGAAACCTTGGTGCCAGCATTCAAGGTCATTTTTAGCTGTGTAGTCAATTCAAGGCTAGCCTGGGCTACATAAGATGCGGTCACAAACAAAGTTAAGGGCAGTCATATCTGACAACACTCTATCCCAACTTTCCCTATGTAAAAACCGCTGACTAGAAATGGCCAGGCATGGGATTCCAACCAAGATGATTAGTAATAAAATCTGGTCTTCAGTGTGCTGAAGAGAAGAGGGCTCTCTTACTGCTGTCCTGTTCATCCTGACCTCTCATTTCATCATAAGGCCCAAGAGTCATAGCTTTTTTTCCTTCCTTCTGCATTTCTTTCTTTCTTTTCTGAAGACAGGGTATTCTGCAGTCTAGGCTGCCCAAAACTCACTGTATGATGGAGCCTAGCCACTGTTGCTCCCGTGGGCTGGGATTACAGGTGTGTGCTACCACACCCAACGACAAGGTCACATTGAGACAAATGACTTAAATACCAGGGTCCTTGCCATAAGACTGTCATGAAAGTTAACATGTAGATGACATAATGTGTAAAATAATAAGCCTGGCTTCAACCAAATGGCTAGCTGGGTGTATCATCAATTTACAACAAGTGAGCAGTCATGTTTTACCAGTTGGGTTGTTACTGTAGACAGTTAGGCTCTTTGGGATGAACTTTGTTTCTCTGGGGAGGGGATTGAGGCTTCTGAGATAAAGAACTGATGTTCTGCCTGGACACTGGCGCTGCCCCACACTGGGGCTTGGAGTTGCCTGCCTTCCTTACCTTCAGTCTCCCTTGATAGCACATGCCCAGGGGGAGATACTCTTTTAGGTAGACAAGCCTGCTGTTCTACAGGGACAAATTCAGACAGAGGAACCATTTGTGTGCAACCAACAAACTGCTAAGCTCACCAGAGAAAGGAGCAGACAGTGCGAAAATTAGAGCTAGAGCCAAGAGTTAGGGACCTGGCACGTGCATCTATGTTTTGCTCTGAATATATACCATTTTCCATTCTAATGTGAAGCACAGAAAAATCTTCCTGAATTTAGCAGGCTGTGAAAGCAAATATAAAAACAAAATAACTCCCAATACCTTTAGGTTTTTTTTTTGAGAAAACAAAGTATAATTTATTTTTTCATGTGCATTATGCAAACATGATGCATAGGTTTGGTTCCTATGGGGAACCCACTGTTGTAGCTGTCTGTCTCCAAAACACATCCAATCTCATTTGCTTGTCCTACTTCTTAATGTGTAATAGTCTTAAAACTTTGGACTTAGCAAAAACAATGTCTTAAAATCAAGCCTCGGTCTCTGTAAGGCACGCGAACAAACTCGCAATCAGCGGAACATGATTGCTTTCTCTTGTTTTCGATAACTAGGAAACAAGAATGCTGATTGAAATGTAGCCGGGAATAGAATCCACAGTTGGTATAACTCTTTAGTCAGATTCATTCCCATGTTCCCATTTGCGTGGCAACACTATTGCAAAGCTTCTCCTTAGTTTACTTAAACACGAAAGCTAGAATGGACACATATAGTAGCCGGGCGTTTGGAAGGCAATTGTGTTCTCGTGGCCTCCATTTGTCAGGTCCCCGTAGATCTCAGCAATGCTCCTGGGCTAACCCTCCCAACAAAACGGACAAGAGCCAAGTCCAGAGCAATAAAAGAAGTAAAGAAAGGACTCAGTATGCTGCTGAGGAAGGAAAGTCCTTCTTGCAAGGTCCAGTGAGTGTCTGTTCTGTGGTTGCCCGTGGGTCTCCTAAGATGAGGCAGAAGCCTTCTGTGTTTCCTCCTGTTTCGGTTGTAAACACACTGGCAGGGCAGTGGGGTCACCAAGCTTTACTGGTTTGCTTTGCAGACGGTGTACTCATCTGGTTGTCTCTTTCTTGGCTTCCTTGCTGTGCCTCTCTTGCCCTCTTTCGGCCGCTGCATGACGGGGAGACTGCACACAGGCCTCCATGAACAGGAATTACTATTATACAAAGTCTCAGCCCCATCTGTATTCTGATCATGCAGGAAACATGGCCCCAAGTCGGCAAAATCACCTTTTACTTTCTTATGCATCCTTAGGAAACTAAGAAGAAATGCAACCTGCCTCCCTTTCCTACCCAGGGATTGCTCTTTAAACATCAAACACTATCTGTGCTGCCTGACGCCAGTGAGGCCTTAAGGGGCAACTTTTATGTGCTCTCTACCTAGCCAGGTCTTTAAGATGCTCGTCTTCGCAGCGTGGTCTTTTAGGGACACCCATCGTGTTTCCAGGTCACATGTACTTTCTTTTGTAGTTCTGAGGGAGGGTTTCACCATGTGGTCCTAGCTGGCCTCGAACATTCTATCCTCCTGTGTCACCCAGTACCTTCCCATCACTCCTCAGCGAGTGCTGAGGTTACAGGCATTTGCTGCCTGTGCCCAGATTGACAGCTGTGTCCTCCTAAAGAAGATCCGTCCCTAATCTGCTTTGCACATGTGCGCCATGCTTTGGAAAAGGGCAGATATTGAGTGTTTCCTTCTGCCACCTTAGAGCAGTGGCCCACTTGCCCAGTTGCCTGTCTGAATCTGTCCAGGTGTCTGTAATCACTCCCTTGCCAGTTTCCCATCCTGTTTTAGGAGACTCCTAGAGGCAGAGGGTAAGTAACGGTAACTGTGGGGTCACTCCCATAAGATGTGTGATTCCAAGGCTCTGAAGATTCCCTTGTATCAGCAGGTGGCAATGGGATTTGGAAGCCTAAGACTGCAAATTACTGTGTCTTTATGCTGGAAATGTCAGCTCAGAAATTAATTTGGCTGGTATTAAAGAGGGTACTAATTGCAGGCTCGGTAGGCACAATACATTTTATTAGCACAAACTATATTATTGTGTAATTATTGTTTGCTTGTAATACAGTCATCCTATCAATTTGCCAGAATTAGGTTTCCTCTGCAATTATTTTTTTTTCTATCGCTAATCAATAACAGGGTAAGAGTTGGGGAGTAAAATCAGCAACGATGAAGACAAAAGCGCCTTCCGTTTATCAATGGCAAAGTGTGTGATTGGGAGAGGAGAAACAGAAGTAGCGACTTTGAAAGTCCAATCTTAGACACATAACTTCAGGGTTTTGAAGGATGGTGGCTCACAAGTCTTGGCTGAAGCAGTTGGAATTGCAATGTTCTGGAATTAATCCTTATGATCTATCACAAAGTGGCGGGGCAAGCTTCAGGGCTTTGTCCTCCAAGCAAGCATCCTACAGTGTTGGCTAGAGTGATGAACTTCAGCAGGGCTGCATGCGGCAGCCAATGGGGAAGGCAGAGGGAAGGAGGCTCTGGCCGGAATGAGGAAAGCCGCACACAAATGTGCTGTGTGTGCTTGTCTTCGACACAAGGCGGTTCTGGAGGGCAGAAACCACTACTGATCAAACTCTGGTTCGATGTTTGCTGGGGGCTTGGGAGTGACCCTCCTGTGAATGCAAACGCAATGATGCCAGCAGAACTCTGGGACTCAGGCTGGAACAAGGAATGTCAGAAAAGACAGAGATTCTGAATGCCCACCTGGTTACTGGTTGGATGCCAAAATAGGTCTTACTTTTATTTTTAACCTTTCAAAACTAAATTTCATGAGATGAGAAGTCACCATGACCATGGCAGCCATAGTTGGCCCCTGAGCAGAAGATAATTTAAAAGGGATAGCTTGCTGGGCGGTGGTGGTGCACGTTTTTAATTTCAGCACTTGGGAGGCAGAGGCAGGTGGATCTCAGTGAGTTTGAGGCCAGCCTAATCTACAGAACGAGTTCCAGGACAGGCTCCAAAACTACGCAGAGAAACCCTGTTTCAAAAAACAAGCAAACAAAATAACAGCCAGGTGGTGGTGGTGCACGCCTTTAATCCCAGCACTTGGGAGGCAGAGGCAGGCAGATCTCTGTGAATTTGAGGCTAGCCTGGTCTACAGGAGCTAGCTAGCTCCAGGACAGGCTCCAAAGGTACAGAGAAACCCTGTCTCAAAAAACAAACAAACAAACAAACAACCCCCCCCAAACAAAAACAAACAAAAGACCAGAGGCCCAGAGCAGCCATCAGCTCCTGCTCTCCTGTGCAGAAGGGGTCACCAGCCAGCTCTCAGAAGTGGTTCCCACCCACTTCTCTGTTCTTTGAAGTCCAGCAACACAGGGAAGAACTCAACCCAACAGCAAAGCTTAGAGATGGGGACCCAGGCTTGGCAGAGCTGCCGCTCTGATTCAGGGCTGTCACAGATGAATGTGGAAACACTGTTTTTGCTAGATGGAATCAAAGCAAAATAAAACCTGAAAAACTGAAAGAACAAAAACCCCAAGTATTCATGCGAAAAATGGGCATCTATTTATTTATGCCCACATCAAAGGAATGTTTTTTTCCATCTGATCTATCACATTCATGAGACTCACACATCTACATAAGTAAAGCAAAGGTAAAGTCTCGTTTAGCATCTTGAGAATCTGCCTCCGCCTTCATTTTAAACAGTAGGGTATATGTTGCCTAAATTGCCTTAATGATTCATCATTCTTACCAAACCTGAAAATCAAATCGTTGCAGCCCTTGCTGAGCTCAGAGCTAGGAACTGCAGTTTTATAGATGCAGTTTCGTTCCGAGGGGACGGAAATCTACTCCTGAGAAATGCAAGATCACGTCGAGAAAGGTCCTCTTTGTGAAGCCCAAAACCACATCTGGTGCTGTGGAGCACAAAAGTTTGTTACCCACGCTCACCCCAAACCTGGGAAGTGTCTGAGTTACTGTGACAATAAAAACCCACAAGACAGAAACTACAGTCGCTCATCAAGTGAAGAAGAATGATCACATATGTACATAAAAACTTAGCTTCAGGAACTCGTATCTAACCTATGGCTCTCACATCGAAAGGATGAAATAAATTAGGGTTTTAAGCATTTTATTTTTTTCTTAAATAAAATTAAGTATTTTTATTTTTGTGATTGTGTATATGAATGTGCAGTGACTTCAAGTCTCAAAGGGGACATTGGATGCCCTGGAACTGGAGTTACAAGAGGTTGTGGGCTGCCTTCTGTGGGTTCTGGGAAGAGAATTCAGGTCATCTGCAAGAACAAATTCTCAGAACTGTTGAGTCATCTCTCCAGCCCACCTTTTCAAGTTCTTGAGTTGGGATTGTAGCTTCTTTTTGAAGAATTTAAAATCTCACACAACTTTTAATGGAGAAGGGGGAAAAGGCATTTTATAGTGCCTGCTAATTTACGACTATAGTAACTACTTTATAATAAATTTATTAATAGGCTTCTTTATTCCAATTTTCTTATTCTTGATATTCTAGTTTTTTCTTTAATGTACAGCTGAGAACAAATGCCTTTGCATGTTTCTTTTTATCTGACTGCTTTGGCAGGTTGACAAAGACAGTAAGTAGTGTAGGATTTGAGAAACTTCTTAGGAATAAATATGTTGATAAATTTTCAATAAGATATAAGTAACACACCCAACCAATGGTTTTTAGTGAAGACAAGTAAAGGTGTAAATATCTTAAAGTATACATGTGCACACACACAAACACACGAGTGTGCTCAACAGGCAGTCACTTTGATGAACCGATATTTGCTATTGTTATATATTTTCTGTTCTCCCCACCCAAGAATACATTTTGGAAGCTTACTTCATCAGGCCTCTCCTTGTTTAATCCTCTTTCATTCCAAAGTTACCTAACTCCATTGTGTGTGCCTGGTGACAATTAGCAGGCATCCAACATCTGCCTTCCTTGGGAGTAGGAGTGAAAGGGGTGGGTGGAAGGAGGAGCCGTGATTTCCTCACGAACTGTCTCCTACAGCCTCCAAGCACCTTGGCCCTTTGGTACCATGGTTATCTCTGTCCATCTTGTATTGAGTTATTTACGACTTGTTTCTTCATCTGGTGGCATTCTGTTGAAATGAACTGCAATAGCTCTGGCTGCTCCTGTCATGGCTTGGATCTTAAACATACCCTAAAGTCTGCATAAAGGTTTGGTCACCAGCCTATGGTGCCTTTGGGAGGTAATCAAAGCTTTAAAGAGATATGGCCTAGAGGAAGGAGGTGAGGTCATTAGGGGTGAGCCCTTGAGGGGGGGGATGTAGACACTTGGACCTCTTTATCTCCTTCTGCTGGTTGTCTGCCCACCATGGGATGATCAGCGTTGTTCCAGCAAGCATGCATTATCATGGTGTGTTGACTCACTGCAGGTTCCCCCCAGAGGAGTCCACCACACAACCATGGACTAAAGCCCCTGAACGAGTAAGTCAAAACTAGTGACCATCCCTTTAACTATACCATTGTCAGTCAGGTATTCTGTGCAGCGTTGGCAAGCTGACTACCATAGTTTCTGCTAATTGCCTTCTCCACAGCTGCTCCTACATTTGTGGGCCCTACAAGCACTTGTCTTCTCTAGAACAACATTCAGCATCTAAGTCACCGCCCCAAAGTGACAGCGACTCAGTCGGATCATTAAATCTTAGTAGTGAATGCTTGAGCTCCTGACAATAGAATCTGAGAGTACGGAGGCAGTCCCCTGGGGGAAAGACCTCTGATTTAATTCTTAATAAATTGGCATCAGGATTAGACCACGGCTCTTCCCATGTGCACCATCCATCAAGAACTCCATCCCTGTAGGCATCCAGTCTCACCCGGAT
This sequence comes from Microtus pennsylvanicus, assembly GCF_037038515.1. NCBI lineage: Eukaryota > Metazoa > Chordata > Mammalia > Rodentia > Cricetidae > Microtus > Microtus pennsylvanicus. The sequence continues at coordinate 91,509,814 of NC_134582.1, forward strand.
TTCTCAAACCTCTTTTAGATCAGGGTGTGAGTAGGTGAGAGCATTCGAAAGAGGAGGCCCCAGGGGCTTCCAGTGAGCCTCTCTTCCGAAGATGCCACCTCGGTGTTCTCTAGTCTGAGTCAAGCCTGTCTGCCAGTGTGGAAAGGTGCAGAGATAGCTTCAGTTCCCTGGTCAGCCCTGACCAGCTGATAACCTCCTTGTCTAACATCTGTGACTCAGTTTCCTCTTCTGATATGCTACCTTAATAACATTACTTATGTCATAGGGCTGATCAGAGGATAAAATGAGAACATATGTGTAAATGGTAAAATGATAATGTACACTTAGGAAACTGTGGGGTTGTGTGCGTGTGTTTGTATATATACATGTGTGTATATATGTGTAAATGCATGTGTGGGGGTGAACATATGTGGTGCGTGTGTGTGTATATGTGTGTATGTATGCATGTACATACGTATGGATGCCCAAGATCAATATGGAAGTTTTGCTTTAGAAGCCATTCATCTTTGCGTGTGTGTGTGTGTGTGTGTGTGTGTGTGTGTGTGTGTATATATATATATAAAACAAGGTCTTTGATTGGCATGGGCACTGGCCAATCAGCCCTTGCTGACTAGTCAGTAAGCCCCAGAGATCCTTTGGTCTCTATTGCTGCTACTCTGGTATTGTAAGCATGTATCACAGCACCTAGCATTTTACATGGGTTCTGGTGATCAAACTTGGATCCTCATGCTGGCATTGCGTGTTTGTTGTTTAACCAACTGAGCTATCTCTCCAGCCCTGAAAGCTGTGATTTCCATCTATGGACATTTGTTATTAAATACCTTATTTATCTTCAACATTTTTGACTTCTTTCCCCTAGAACTCTAAAGAGAATAATCCAATGTTGTTAATGATTCATGTTCTCTTGCTTCTCAGGGGAGATGATATCTGTCCATCAAAGGTGGAGGAGCAGAGTGTCCTTGGATACCTTTGAGACTGATGAACTAAACCCAAGTCTTACCCTGTCTTTGTCAAGTACTATATGAAGCAAAACCAACCAAGTCTCTACCTCTTCCACCCCACAAGCTTTTATTTGACATTCTTCTGTCTTGAAGAGCTGGCTTCAGAGAATTGAAAACTGTGTAGACTCTGAAGTCTGTCACTTTAAGAGTTCAGTTAAATAGCATCAAGGTGAGGCCAGCCTTGTAGACCTTTTCAGGCACCTTTCTCAGTGGGGTGGCTTGCTTGTTTTTGTCATGCTTAGGATCAAACCCAAGACCATTAAAAAGTAAGGCAAGTACTCCAGCTGCATCCACTGTATCCACTTCCTGAGTGGATTATTTAAATAGGATATATATATAATATATATACATACATAATACATAAATACATGCATACACATATTAATGAGATGATTAGAAAATATTAAAAAAATTAAGATCCTAAACATAGGTGAACCACCTATATTGACTTAAGTATTAATATGCCATCAGAAGAAGAAGTGAAATTTCTGCTTTGATCATTTACTAACACGTAAGTTTCTTTTATGTATTCCAAAGGAGAATTGCCATCTGGGAGTACAGCTCAAGGGTAGAGTACTTGCCTAGAATGCCCCAGGTGCTGGGCTCTACCCCTAACACAGCCAAAAGTCAACTGAAAACAAACCCTGAAGTGGAATCTCTCTGAAAGACTCCAGCAGCATTTCCTTAACACCCTTGTTTACAAGGATGTGCCCCAGGCAGTGAGGCCCAAGTAGGCTGCTGGTGGCATCAAGCTCTGGGTGAAGTCAGGAACAGCAATCATTGCTCCTAGGACCAGAGCCTTAAATGTGTGTGGAGTGACTGTGGCCTTACCCCATCCGAACAGTCTCTTTTGTGCCTTAGATTATCTTGCATAAAATGAAGGCTTTGGGTTAAATGATCTCAGATAGATGAGGGGAGGGGAAAGGAGGAGAGGAAAGGAAGGGAGTGGCTTATTGTAAGGCCTAGTCTAGCTCAGCGGGGTAAGAACATTTTGTGCCTTTTTCTAACATATATTTTTTTATGGCCGCTTTTGACCATTTCCTGACTAAGAAATTTATCAATCAAACAAACCATGGTTTACTAAGTCAAGCCATTAATTTTTTTCCTTTGCTCTGGAGAATAGATATTGGATAGTTCTTACAGGTGAAGGTAATTATCTTCGTGATATATATATATTCCTTTCTTGATTAACAACTGGAAATGAAGAACCGCTCAGAGCTCAAATTGTAGTGCCTGAGTCACAAGGACCCCAAGAAGACCACTAGAGACACAGACTCATGGAAATGCAAAAGCAAGGTTTAATTATGCAAATTGTGATTCGGACCTTGTCTTGCACACTGACACAGCAGGAGCCAGAGGTGTCCCTCTGTTCTTAGGCAGGGTTTATAAAGGCAGAAAAAAAAATTACAAATCTATTGTTACGGGCATAAGGGGTACGGGTGACTCTGTGGTTCGCTCCAGTCTAGGAGATTTTCCACTCTGCTGATATCAACCTTGCGCAGCTATGGTCCTGTCTTGGGAACTTCCCGCTCTGCTGACAGCCACCTTAGGGCCTAGCACAGATATAGAGTTGGTTTTGTCCCTTCATGCATCCCTTTCATTTCGTATGTATGCTAAGAAAACTACTAAAATTGAATGAGATGATGCTTTATTTAGTTATTCAGTGTGTGTGTGTGTGTGTGTGTGTGTGCGCGCGCATGCGCGTGTGCGTGTTTGTGTGGTGTATGGATGCATATGTGCCCATGAAGGTAGACCTTGCTGTTGTCAGGTGTCCCTTTCTATTCGTCTCCTTGTTTTTGAGACCTAGTCTCTCACTGAACCTGGAATTTACTTGGCTAGAGAGGCTGCCAGTGAGGCCCTGAGGTCCATGGGTGTCGGCATCCCAGGTGTCGGGGTTGCAGGTACACACCGCCATGCCCGGGTTTCTACATGTGCTGGTGGGATCCGAACTCAGGTCCTCGTGCTTGTGCAGCAAATATTTCAGCCTCTAAGCCATCTTCTCAGCTCTGTGGCTTTATTTTTCACTGATTTTTTGATAAGGAGCGAGAGAGAGAGAGAGAGAGAGAGAGAGAGAGAGAGAGAGAGAGAGAGAGAGATTGCCTACTGTATTTTTTGAACTCTCCTGCTCTTCTCAGTTATGGTATATATGGTGCTTTTCACTCATAAATTGAAAAGCAAGTTGAAGGCCGAAGATGTCAGTAAATGATAAATAATTGAGTCATGATGACACTGGGCTTCTGGGCTCTTAATGGCTGCTATTGTTGCAGGAGGGGCTCATTACTTCCTAGGTGTGGTTTCCCCAGCGGAGCCAGATCAGTTCATCGGAGAACTAATGGGCACATGGGCCGTAATTGGTGCCGTGTGATGAGCGAGGCAACCTACTCTCCCCATTTAAAAGAAAGCGACTCACTTTTGCTTGGCAACCACACCTTCTAATTACTTGCAAATGCTTAAGACTCATTATCTTCAAAGTTTGCAGAAAGACGGAAAAAAAGAAGGGGGATAAAACATATTAACCTAGAGCGGAAAACTCCAAGGAGCAAACGTTCCCATTGGTCAGCCAGCCGTGTGCTGAGCTCCGCCACAGCAAGGATAAGTTGAATTGCCACTGGCCAATGAAGGCAGCCAGTGGGCAGGAGGTGAAGTTTGTTCACTTGGCCGCCTGTGAGCCACCTCTTCCCCCTCCTCCTTTGAAGCAGGTGTTGAGTAAGAGAAGGTGGCGGTGTGTGTGTGTGGGAGGCAGGGATGGGGCTGTGTGAGCACAGACGTGGTTAGATACTGCCCCCTTTCTTCTCTTTGGCAGTTCTCGAGGCAGTTCACCTCTGTGTAGGGTTGAGATTGTCTCCTATACCTGTACCCCTTGCCCCTGGGGAGCAAGCCTGCTAGGAAATGTTACTACTGTGACTAGCAATTCACTCAGCACCCCCCAGAGCCCTTGCCTTTTCCTTCTGGGCTGAGCTTTCTGCTTTCTCCCTGTGGAAGGCTCAGCCTAGGAGAAGCAGAGCATGACCTTGGAAAGAGGTGTCTGGGAAAGCCCTTAATCATAAGCCTCGTCAGTTCCAGCCTGCTGTCTCTACTTCGCACCAGAATTTTGGTGTTAAGTGCAGGCGATGTCACGTACAGGGCTGGTCAGGTCTGCCTCAGAAGCATCATCAGGCTGTTTCCTCTCATCCCTGCATCTTCAAGGGCTGTTGTATTAGTCCCATTTCCATTCCTGTGTATTACAAACAATGGTGCTATGAACATAGTTGAGCATATACTTTTGTTGTATGATAGGGCGTCTCTTGGGTATATTCCCAAAAGTGGTATTGCTGGGTCCAGGGGTAGGTTGATCCCGAATTTCCCGAGAAACTGCCACACTGCTTTCCAAAGTGGTTGCACAAGTTTGCATTCCCACCATCCCTGTGACAGAATACCTGAGAAAAGTTATCCAAAAGAGGGAAAGGGTGAGTTTTGGCTCCTAGTTTTGGAGGTGTCAGTCCATAGTCTGTTGAACCTATGATTTGGGTCCATACCGAGGAACTGTAGTGTTGTGCCTCGTAGAGTGAAGTTACTACTCCTGTGGAGGCTGGGAAATAGAGACACAGGAAGGGACTTGGATTGGGATATCCTCACCCCCCCTCCCGCCCCCGGGCCTAACTTCCTCCCATGAGATTCCACTTTTTAAGTGTTCCACTACCTTTTATTTTTCTTTCTTGAGACAGGATTTCTCTGTCTCATGGTCTTGACTGTCCTGGAACTCACTCTGTAGGCCAGGCTGGCCTTGAACTCACAGAGATCCACCTGTCTCTGCTGCCCAGGTGCTGGGATTAAAGGTGTGTGTCACCACCGCCTGGCAGATTCACTACTTTTTCAATAGCACTGTAGCACCCATATATGGGCCTTTAGGAGAGCATTGAAGATCCCAACCGTAACAGCTATGTGTGTCTTTTAAAAAGCAGATTTATTTATTTATTTGTATTTTATGTGTATGAGTGTTTTGCCTACATATGTGTATGTGTAGCACCTATATGCATAGTGCCCACAAGGACAAGAACAGAGCATTGACTCATGGGACTGGAGTTATAGATAGTTGTGAGAAGTCGTGCAGATGTTGGGAACCCAACCCAGGTCTTCAGCAAGAGAGTAATTGCTCTTAAACATGGAACCGTCTCCCTAGCTCTGAGAGCTTTTCTCGCAGGAAGGGGCTTTCCCTATCCCTGAGTTCATGCATATAAATGAGCAGACAGCTTTCCTTCCTGTTCTTGAAGGACCCTGTGTGTGTGCCTTGAAATCTCCTGAAGCATATGTGGACTTTGAGCAAGGACACTGAGAAAATTCTCTGGGTCGCACTGTGTCCCATTTAATTTCAGAGATGTTTCTGGATGTTTTAAGCCCAACTAAAGGGACCTAAAATGAAGTAAGCCAGAATTCTGGTCTGGAGTGAATTCACAGATTCAAGGTGTCTTTGTTCCTTCTTTCTCTTTCCTTCTCCCCACCCCCACCTCACCCCTCCTCTCAGTCCCTCCCTCTCATCTTCTCTTTATTTCTTCCTCTTCCTGCTTCCAAGAGCTACTATCTCTTGTCACTTGTAAACTGATCAGGTAACTTTGGGGGGCTAGTCTTTCTTCTCCGCGTCCTCCGTGGACAATGACAGACGCGAGGAGACACTGGATGACTCTGGATTTATTTAGAGAAATATGCCCAGCAGTGTGTTGCTGGAACACTGGGGGCTCCGACTGTCTCATCCCAGCTACCATGTCAGCACTTATTGTTGCCGTCAGCCATCCCAGGCTTTTATTAGAGGATGCTCTGGCTAACCAAACAGGGCCTCTTGGCCTTTGAATTTTTATGCTACTTTAAAGCCTTTAAAAGGGAATGGATTTCTAAACTTCTTCTCTCTTAAAGTTAAAAAACCATTTTTAGTATCTGTTAAGTGTTCATGTTGTGCTCAGCACTTAACCAGTGCTGTAAATGTTGCTCGAGATGAGAACCATATGACAGGGGCTCCCTCCTGCAGGCTTGGACACTACAGGAGAGCAAGGGCCACTCAGCTTGTGTGTGTACATGTTTAAGGTGGACTGTTTCCCTCTCTATAGGTATGCATGTATGTATGTATGTTATATGTAGATAAACATTATATATATGGTTTTTTTTCATTCACTTTTTCCACCCAGACAGTATCTCACTTAGCCCAAGCTTGTCTTGAATTGAATTCACTATGCAGCCATGGATAGCCTTCAACGTTTGATCTTCCTGCCTCTGTCTCCTAAGTGCTAAGGTTACCTACATGAGCCACCACATCCAGTTTATGAAGCACAGAAGACTAAAACCAGGCCTTTGTGGGTGCTCTCATGCACTTTATCAACTGAGTTACACACCTAGCACATTCTGTCTTCAGTGCCCCACTGCGCCCTTGACATCACTTTCTCTCATCAGTGCCCCACTGCATCCTTGACATCACTTTCTCTCATCAGTGCCCCACTGTGCCCTTGACATCACTTCCTCTCATCGGTGCCCCACTGTGCCCTTGACATCACTTCCTCTCATCAGTGCCCCACTGCATCCTTGACATCACTTTCTCTCATCAGTGCCCCACTGTGCCCTTGACATCACTTCCTCTCATCAGTGCCCCACTGTGCCCTTGACATCACTTCCTCTCATTAGTACCCCACTGTGCCCTTGACATCACTTCCTCTCATTAGTACCCCACTGTGCCCTTGACATGACTTCCTCTCATTAGTACCCCACTGTGCCCTTGACATCACTTGCTCTCAACAGTACCCCACTGTGCCCTTGACATCACTTCCTCTCATTAGTACCCCACTGTGCCCTTGACATCACTTGCTCTCATCAGTACCCCACTGTGCCCTTGACATCACTTCCTCTCATCAGTGCCCCACTGTGCCCTTGACATCATTTCTTCTCATTTCTGTAATTCACTCTTTTAGTTTAGATATTTTAGGTCCAATATGATTGGCACCTTGGACAGAAAGAGGCAAATCTGCAGCTGAGCAACTGAACACTTGCCTACTATGTGCAGGACCCTGGATCCCAGCTCCAATAGCACAACACGACAACAAACAACCAAGGACTCATTCCTTGGTTGTGTGTGTAATTTATATGGAAGAGTCGTTACTATCAACATTGGGATGTTACATACAGGACTCTGCCTATATCCTGGTTTGGAGCTCACAAAACACTGAAGAGAATTCACAGTTTTTATTATTTAGTTATTTAATACAGTTCACTAAGACCACCTATGTGATACATGGCAGTACCAAACACTGAGCACGTTAAGGGAAAGATGAGGGAATGATTGTAAAAAATAAGAAATAATTTAAGAACCAGGTTGTGTTCTTGCCAGCCCTGAGCTGCCTGTCAGGTACTGTGCTCAGAGTGTGTGCTAGCGTTCTCACTGGGCTCCTTTAACAGCTTTCGAAGAGAACTCTGTTTAATAACGGGCTCTCTGGTGTGGATGTTTATAGTCTCCCCAAATTCATACTTTGAACCTGAATCTCCCCAACTTGGCGACATTAAGAGATGGGGCCTTTGGGTGATGGTTAGTTTACTAGAGCTCCATTCTTATGAATGGAATTATTGTTTTTACAAAAGAGGCCTAAGAGCCAGTGAGAGGCCTCAGCATGTAAGCTTAACCATCTGAGTTTGAGCCTCAGAAACCATGTGGCAGAAGGAGGGAACTGACCTTTAGGTTTTTCTCTGTCCCAGATACACTATGGTATGTACACACACACACACACACACACACACACACACACACACACACACACAACCATACATGCAGACATATACATACACGCACACACATGTAGGCATACACAAGCACACACACATACACACAGAGGCAGACATACATACATACATACATACACACATGTGTGTACATGCGTCTGCACACTCACACACACATATGTAGATATACACAGACATATACACAAGTACCCGCACACAGACAAGTGCACACACACTCACAGACATATACACATGCAGACATACATGCAGACAACCACATACACGTGTGCAAGACATACATGCACATGCATACACACATCCATACACAAGCATACTTACACACACATGCACACACAGACACTGAAAAACTGTAAAAAAAAATGAATAAAAGAGGACTAAGAGATCACATCCTCCTCATTCCACCATGAGAAGACACACAGAATCTACCCTCTATGAGAAACAGGCTCTTGCCAGACACTCAGTCTGCTGCTGCCTTAATCTTGGTCATCCTTGTGTCCATCTAAAGCATTTATTATGGCAGTGCCTATAGACTAAGTCTGAAATTTGTACTAAGAGAGATGTTTCTCAAAGAAACATTCTCCAAATGAGGAGCAGCTGTGGAACTTTGTAACGGGTAGAGGTTGGGGCTTTAAACTAAATTAAGAAGAAAACCTACATTGTCATGTTTGGAACATTGTGTTTCTAGGGAGGGTGCAGAAGAAAGGAGTTGTAGGAGTTGTAGGATGGAGACTATCCTAGTGATGGTCTGAGTGACTGGATCTGAACAATGGTGGAGATGCAGGAAAAGGCAACCCTACGGGATGACAGATGGAATTCAAATTTGAAGAAAATCCTTTTGGAAAGCAGAGCCATGTGGCTACAAAGTTCAGGAGAAATTGTTTGAAGTAGGTTTGTGCCCTATTGTTTGATGGACGATAGAGCTTGTAGATGATAACATTGGCTCTTTGGGAGAAGGAATATCGGAGTTGAGATATAAAGCAGAGACTATGTTGTGGCTCTTGACTACTTAGAGATTAAAAGAGGGAAGAGAGTCAAAGGTGAGCTTAATATCCAAAAGGAATGAGTGTTTAAGGGCATGGAAACTATTCAGCCTGGACATATTATAGCAGGTGAGAAGGACACTGGTAGACAGTGCCCAGGAATGCACACGGGGTCCTCATGGATAGCCATAGACTGTGTGAAGATGATGGAAGAGTAACTCGGAAGGTATCCAGGATATCTTCAAGGTTGTCAGTCCAGTCTCTGGCCCAAAGTGCCAGATCCTTAACCATGAAAAGCTCAGGGTACCTCCAGGGCCCCAGAACTCTCTATCTGAACTATCAAAAGTCCTGAGCCTAGCATTGTTCCACATTTGTCTTCAGATGGATGACACAGGGTTAATTTTGCATGGTCCAGGGGCTTTGTGAGCTGGGAAGTTTGGCTTCTTCCACCAAGATGTCAAAGAATACCCAGGAGAGGTTCAAAACCAAGGCAGAGAAATGACAGTCCCTGGAAACCCCCAGGACAACTCTGTTAAAATCCTCAGTTCTACAAGGCCATCAGCACGAAATTGCCCAATCAAATGCCAAGACTGTCACATGGTTGTGCTATGTAAGTGATGTGACAGGGCAGAGTTACCTGGTTGGCAGTCCAGAGGTGGCACTTTGAGTCACAGCTTTAAGGTGCAACATTGTTTGTCCTACTAGGGCTTGTATTCTGTCTCTCCTTTTTGGGATGGGGAAAGCCTGCCCTGGCCCAGTCTTATTACTGCAGTTGAGAGCATGTAATATGTTTAGTTTCACAGGCTCTCAACTAGAGGACAGTGCCTCAGAAAGATCTGTACCTCAAGTTTCAGCTGTACCTGCCTTCAGCCATACTTGGGTGACTCTTTGGATGTCAATTTCTCAGTAGATGCTAGAGCATGGTAAGAAGTTGGGAGAAAACCATCATAGTCTGTAAACCAGAAAGACAAAAGTTCAGGAGACCAAGGCTGGTATGTTATGGCCTGAATGGCCTTTTCTTTCCAGAAGCTTCACGTTGAAATTCTAACCTTAAAGCTAATGACATCATCCAGTGGCCTCTGGGAGATTAGGCCATGCAGACAGGCTCCTCATACGTGGGATTGCTTCCTTTAAGAAGAGGCCCGAGGAAGCCTGTTTGCCCCTTCTACCATATGAGGACAGGGAGATGGAAACCTCTACAGGGACTAGCAGCTTTGTGTTTGACTCGCCCTTCTCCAGAACACCGAGCAATAACCATACAAATCTGTATTTTTCCACCATTACACTCCAGGCCTTCAAATCCTGTCAAGGGGATAGAGTTGAGATATCTGGAGGGAAATTAGCTCCAAATAGCGGATGTCAGATAAGCTTCTTTAAAGAGCTCTCTCTCTCTCTCTCTCTCTCTCTCTCTTCAGTGAAGACAGGGTCTCACTCTGAAGCCCAGGCTAGCCTCAAACTCAAAGTAATCCTCCTGTTTCTTTCTCTAAATTGCTGGGATTATGGGAGTGACTCCTCACATCTGGGCAAAACACCCTGTGTGAAAGAATGCTCCATCCCTCTGCTGGGCTTCTGAAGTACATAGATACTCATGTGTGAGCAGTGATGAGAAGCTGATCACTTCTGATTAGAGTCAGTAACCTTTAGTGAGCATGTCTCAGTCATGAAGTAAAATGGAAGAGGAAATATCTATAAAAAAGTCCCATGTCTGAGAAGAAATGAATGCACTTGAATAATAATTAAATGAACTCAGTCATTTTCATAATATTGATAAGTAGATTGTTCACACCTTGATTTTTTGATATTTTATTTATTTGTAATTTATTAGTGACATATTAATTGGTTGTGACAGGAGTTTGCTGTCTAAGGATGGCTTTGAACTCACCATCCTCCTGCCTGAGTGTTCCAAGTGCTGAGATTACAGATGTGCCCCTCCAGATGCATTTGATATAAAGTGCCCAGTCTCACTCTTTTGTATAAATGCTGCCCTTGCTGCGATGAGGCACACAGTATTAATACAGATGCAAATGCCACCATCAGAGCCATGGGTTCTCTAATTCCATATTGTCCCCCAATGTTGCTGTGTGTGTGTGTCTGTGTGCACATTGGGGTCACTCACATGGAAATTCTTTGTAGCTTATATAGGTCTTGAGCTATGTTATATGTTACATGTGTGCTACACACAGTCATCTGTGAATTTCTTTTAAGCCCTTTTCTTTTTTAAACCCTTTTCTTTTTTAAGTTCTTTTAAACTTTTCACTTTTAGCAGTTAAGTGTGCTCAACAGAGGTGATAAATGCAAGCAGGGCCATTGTGGACAAAAGGGAGATTTAGTTACATAGCAAAGACACCATCTTAGTTCTCTCTAAACAGACCAAAGTGGGCAGATCCACACCTCAAAGATACTGTCACAGTTGTGTTTGGAGCCGACTAGTGCTCTTTTTAGGTGGCTATTACTCTGGGTCATCCCACTCCTACTGACAGAATTATCCCCTTCCTGATCAGAGAACCAGGATTTAATGGTGGTTGTTCCCTAGAGCCACATTGCCATAGAGATGAATACTTTGCATTGGTATGGATCTTGGTTTATTGATACAAATTTAAGGTCAATTTTGTTATCTGCTTTTAAGTAGAGTGGAACCAGACAGCTTTTTGTAGTGGTGGTTTTCGTTTTTTTTTTTTTTTTTTTTTTTTGTTATTTTGTCTTTGGTCTTATGGAGGCAATAGGTCTGGAAAATTCCAAGCACTTTCTTTGTCTTAATGAGACGGCATCATGATTCTCATTATAATAGATAATAGTTGATGTTAATCAAGACAACTTTCTAATTGAATTGATAAACCAATCAGACCCCTAAGGCGTTTCATAGCAAACCATGTAGAATAAGAAGAATTGCATGTATTTGTACAATATGGTGAAAATTAAAAGTAAAAAAAAATGATTTGTAACTGTAATTTAAAACATTGGGCTTTTTTTCCCCCCATCGGTAATTATCATCAGTGTTTCTCTGGGGAAATTGCTAGTAAAATTTATTTTGGTGGAGAATAAGCCTAAAATTAAACAAGAAAACATATTAATATTTTGGAAGGAACAATATACACGTTGGCTTATTTTTTTAAATGGGGTTATCTTTGTTCATCAGGGTGTTTTGGTCTGTATGAAATCTATACTGTCCTCAAGTGCTTGAATATTAATCTAGTTAATCCTGTTATACTTATTTTTTAATGTTTGGGTGTGGACAGAGAGTTGTGAGCATACTCTAATGGGGAAAGGATGTTGCAGTCAATGATAAGGCTTTGTGAGAGGGGTCTTGGTAGCCTGGATGGTGTTGGAGCAGGAGTAGCTGTCATTGGGCTTTGATGCTGAGGTTACACACTCTGTGTGCCATGAAGCTCCGCAGTGCAGAGATTCTTAACCAGAATCCCCCATCCCCCCACACCAAGCTTCATTTCCAGGGAGGTCAGATAACTTGCCTAACTAACTGGTGTTTGTGGCGTGGTGTGATGTTTAATTTTATAAAGATCATTAAGGCAATAGGATTTAGAGTAATCCTGGAAACAAATCTCTCGGCATGGTCCGTGGAGGATGTTCCAGATTGAGACAACTGATGTGGGAAGACCAACCCTAACAGGGGGTGGCACCACTCCACATGCTGGTGTTGCTTCATGAGCCAATAAAAAAGGAGAAAGGGGGCTGAGCCTTATGGGTCTTTTCCCCCAGCTTCCCGACAGAGATACAGTGTGGCCAGCTGCCTCATGCTTGCACCCCCTTCCTGGTTGTGATGGACTGTGTCTCCTTGTCCTAGTTAGGCTTATCATTGCTGCTATGAAGCATCATGACCAAGAACAGCTTGAGGAAAGGGTTTCTTCGGCTTATAGGTACATAGCATTGAAGGAAGTCAGGACAGGAACTCAGCTCGGGCAGGAACCTGGAGGCAGGAGCTGATGCAGAGGCCATGGAGGAGCGCTGGTTATTAGTTTGCTCAACTTGGCAACATGACCTGTTTACCCTGCCTTCTTGTAGAACTCAGGACCACCAGCCCAGGGTGTTATCACCTGCAGTGGTGTGTGGCCTTCCACAGCAATCATTAAATTAACAAAATGCCCTACAGGTTTACTTACAGCCCAATCTTATGGAGGCGTTTTCTTAATTGAGGCTTTCTCCTCTCTGATGACTCTAGCTTGTGTCAAGTTAACTAGCCTGCATATAAAACTCGCCAGCACAACTGACCTCTTGTCAGCATGACACACAGATGCATCTCGGCTAGGCCATCACCTTTTCTTTCTTGTTCATCCCCAAGGTCACACATTAATATGAGTGTTGTGATATAAGACAGCTACAGATTTTAAAAGTCCTACAGCCTTACAGATGTAAAAACTTTACAAGTTCAGTCTCTTTTAAATCCAAAGTCTCTTTTAAAATCAAAACTTTTTTTACTCCTATAAAATAAAAAAATAAGTTAAATATGTTCTCATTTCAAGAGGGAAGAACCAGGACATGGTCATGATCAGATCAAAACAAAAAGCAAACTCCAACAGTTTAAATCACTCAGTGTCTAATATCTCAGATCCATCCATGATCGTCTGTATTCTTCAAATGGTTTGCATCACTTCTTTGGCTTTGTCCTGTGCAGCACACACAGCTTGTTTTCCGGGCTCACACCAACTACAGTCTGAGGCTGCTGTTGTTTTCTGCAGATGTGCCATGGTACTGGCATCTCCAAAAATGTCAGGGACTTTCCCTGCAATTAGTCTGTGCTTTCACCAATAGCTTCTTCTGGTCTCTCTTCATGGTGCCAAGGGGTCTCTTAATGACCCCATTCATCGTGGGCCTTCAATTGCTATTGATCCTGTGCCTTCACCAAAGCATCTTCTGGTTCCCCGTAGTGTCAAGCCTAAGATGCTCTCCATGACCCCTTCATGCCACTCATTTCATGTCCTGCCTTTGAAACCAATAGCACCTGGGTGGTTCCTCCACTACCAGCCTTGGCTGTCAGTGATGGCTGGCTGGTGTCTGCCTGACTCCACCTACTCTCTATATTTCTGTTCTGATTTTCTACCTGGCTTTACCCTGCTAAGCCATTAACTAAACAGCTTTATTCATTAACCAATCAAATTAATGTATATACAGAAGGACATCCCATATCATCTATCTATCTATCTATCTGTCTGTCTGTCTATCTTCCATCATCTTCTATCTATCTATGTGGATGCTGGGGATTTACATTCAGGTCTTCATGTTTCCACAGGAAGTACTCTTACCCACTAAGTCATGTGCCCAAACTACCCCTCCACTATACAATCAAGTTTAAACATTATATTGAAAAAATTATTTATATTGTTGGGCATGATGGTGAATACCTTGAGAGGCAGAAGTTCAAGGCCAGGCTAGTCTACAGAGTTCTGGACCATCCAGGAATACACAGTGAGGCAATCTCAAAAGAATTATTTATGTTGTATGTTTGTATCCACGAGCATGTGACATGGCACATGTATGGAGGACATTGGACAACTGTCGAATTGGTTTCTCCTTCTTCCTTTATGTGGAGCCTGGGCATTGATTGAACTGCTGGCCCCAAGGAAATGTATTTTATTTTTACCATTTTTTAAAAAAATATATTTTGGGAAGAAAATACATTCGTATAATATATAGACTCTTTGTGTCCTGATATTGGCTCTTTTAAACATTACCACTTATTTATGGAAACTAGTGATCGAAAATGACTACCTGGAGGTAGAGCTAGCTCACAAATAATGTCTAATGGCTCATTCAGAAGCCACAGAAATACTGAGAAAAATCACAGAGCGAACAAGAGTACCACTGTGGTCTTCACACTGAAAGAAGAAGCAAGGGAATGGCATGAGCAGCCTCACTTGTCAGGAGCAGCTCCTGGGGATTGTGGGGCTGCCCTTCTCCTTCTCTTCACCCCTATTCACAATTGCCCCTTGTTTAGTTTTGAAGCCTTTCCAGGGGTAGGTTATCTCAACATAGCTGACGTTTAAATGTTTACATTTTAGTCACCGATCTTTCTTTTCTTTTCTTTTCTTTTTTTTTAAAAAGTATTTCAAGTGAAAAGCTAGGTTGGAGATGAACTTTCCATGACACAGAACAAAGATCACCTTCATGTGGAAACAGGCTGGGAACCACGAGACTGGATGTGGTGATTAGCATCTTGTCAGCTACAGAATGAGATTCAAGACCAAGGGGTCAAGGAGATGGTTTCAGACTAAAGACTCAAGAGAGCCATTGTTTGGAAGGCACCTTTCTGTAGGGAAACTGTACTCCACCGAGGAGGCAACATGGAGGAGGCTATTCCAGGCATTTGCCAGTCAGGTGAAATCTCGGAAGGGCCCCCACACCTGTCGTTTAGCACAAGAAGCCAAGCTGCCAATTTCCCAGGATAAATTAATCTATTGCATTTCACAGTGCCCCACAGAAAGTCTTCAAACTTAAATGCTCCAAGGCAATCATCTTCTGTCTTAAAAGAAGTGATCATGATGCCGATTTTCGCTGACAGTCGAAATGTCATGGCACTTGGAGGATCTAAAAGGCAAACACTCACTGGCTCTATCTGAGCCTGGGTGGCTTCCTTATAGGTAAACGGGAGATAAGGATGGGATCTTGTCAGGAGAATAAGAGTAGACGCAAATCACTTGGCAAGGCAGTAGCACCCCAGACTGTGGGTTCCTTCCTCAGGCTCAGACGCTTCAGAGGAACTAGAATAAAGCTCCAATGTATCTGAGCAGATCATACTGCAGTTGCACTGACGACTGAAATACTCATTTCGACACCGTTTCTAATTGCAGAAAATCATCTACACATCAGTATGCCATAAATGCATTCCCAAGCCAGTTGTGTTACAGGGTGTTTGAGTTTCATTTTTAAATATACGCCTTCAAGATGGAGAGATGGTTTGGTAGGTCAAAGGGCTGGAGTTGAGCTCCCATCAACCATGTCAGGCTTCTCACAAATACCTGTAACTCCAGCTTCAGGCGATCTGATGCCCTCTTCTTGTGAGTGCCTACATACACATATGCATACACAAGTACACACACACACACACTACACATACATAGAGATAAGTCTTATAGATAAATAAATTAATGTATCCTTTATAAAAATATTGCAAATGTAATATATTTTGGAAAAAATCAACAGGAGGCAGGTGTCGTTGTCTAGTATTAGGGGTGCTATTATTTGTCTGAAGTCATTGGCATAGAGTATTAGTCTTTCTTGTTGGCAGGACAGCCTCCAGGGGTATCTGATCACTTGAACCTTTGGAGGATTGGATTAGTCACCACCTGACAGTTGCTTACTTTGTGACTTTTTGCTAAGGATTGGTTTGTATACTTTACCTCTGTCAGGTAGTACAGTTTGGCTAATGGATGGGTAACAGGAAGGAGTGTAAGGGGAAGCCACTGTTAATGTGGCCCCCTGCTGCTTTTATTGCGGTGGCACCCGCAGTAGTTAAGGTTGAACAGCTGTTTCCGTTATGAACTCCTATTGCAGGGGTTTATAACTGAGCTGTAAAAATGTGCTCCAGGCTAAAACTCCGCTTATTGGGACTTAGCCTGGGATAATTTTTCCCCTATGATTTTATTCTTTGAAAAGAAAAAATAAATTTATCCATATAAAATAATCTAAAAGTACAGACTTTAAAAAAAAGTTTGATTTTTATCATGTTAATTGCAGATGTGGTAGTATGTGGCAACCACATTTCTACCGTTTCAGAATTAGACTTTCCAAAGGTACCTATCAAATGTTCAATGCAGTACTTTCCTACAAACATGCTTAGGTCATAAAGGGGATAACCATGCATTAAAATATCAGTGTTTGGTTTATTTTAAGACTGATTAATTTGTTCATTGATAGATTATCAATTGAGATCATTCTTTCTAAAACTGATGAAATCATTGTGCAGTTTAAGCAGATCAATAAATTGATATCTTAAGGTGATAATTAGTAATTGAAGTTATTGAAGGGACAATGATTTATGTCCCAGAAGTTGTATCTAGAGATACAGAGGCATCTTTACCTAGTGTCTTAGTTTGATTTCTACTGCTGTGATAAGCACTATGACCAAAAACAACTTGGAGAAGAAGTGGTTGATTTTATCTTACAGTTTAAAGGTTACATTCCATCACTGAGGGAAGTCAAGACAGGAACTCAGGCAGGACCTAGAGCAGAGACCATGGAGGAATGCTGCTTTCTGGCTTGCCACCCATGGCTTGCTCAACTTGCTTTGTTATGTAACCCAGGCTCACCTGACCAAGGGTGGCACAGCCTACATTGGCTGGCTGGGCCGTCCCAGTGTCAATCATTAATCAATCATTAATCAGGCAAACACCCCATACACTTGCCTACAGAATAATTTGATGAATGTAATTCCTCAATTAATAGTCCATCTTTCTAGATGATTCTAGCTTGTATAAAAGTGACAAAAATTTAACCAGTACAATTGACTCCTTGTCAACTTGACATACAAATATATTACAATTCAACTATAACCGTTCTTTTCTTGTTTGTCCCCAAGATCTCATGTTATTATCATATTATGAAGCACAGAGAAACTTTTAAAAATACCACAGTTTCCTAAAATTTCAACAGTTTTAAAGTCCAAGATCTCTTAAAAATCTAAAGTCTCCTAACTGTGAGTTTCTGGAAAAAGAAAAAAAACAAAGGCAAAAACAAAACCTATCAAAAAGCAATGATATATTTTTTTATTACAAGAGGGAAGAACCAAGACCCACTTACAACAAGTCCAGAGTGTAACTAGCTCAATGCTTGATGCCTGGGAGTCACACTTTTTTGGACCCCGAAGGACCTAGGCAACTCCACTTCTCCAGCTCTGCCCTCTGATACTCACACCTTGATGTAGTCTCAAGCCACCTCCACCCCACAGTTGCTGGCATCCTTGTTGGTCTTCCTATAGTCCTGTTATCTCCAATATATTGGGCTCTCTATTGCAGCTGAGACTTTACTAGCCACCTCTCCTAGGCTATCTTCCTATTCTTCCTCATGTTGACAAGACTTGTTTTTCACAAATCCTTCAAATACTGAAGCTTGTGTGTTGTCAAACCGACATTATCAGGAAAATATATTACCAACTTCAACTGCCAGCATGTGATGCAGACTTGGCCACCTAATTGACATTGTAACTGTATCTTCGAAAGGCCATTCCATTATCCTATCAAGTTCGAGCTTCTTCAGGATGGTGGGAACATGATAACATCAGTGGATTCCATAATTATAAGTCTACTGTCACACGTCTCTACTGGGAGTGAGTTTCTTGTTCAGAAGCAATGCTCTGCAGAATAACGTGACTATGGATAAGGCATTTTCAAAGTCCATAAATGTAGTGTTGTTGGAAGCACTATGTGAAGAGAAGGCAAAACCATAGTCAAAATAAACACGTACTCTAGTATGAAACTTTCCATGAAGGAAACGGTCCAATGAAGTTGGCCTGTCCCTAGGTCATTGTCTGTTCACCTCAGAGAATGGTGTTATATCTGGGGCTTAGCCACTGTCTTCCAAACCATGGTGCTCCTTTATCCACCCATTTTACCGATAGGGTGAAATTTCTCCTGAACATAATAGCTTCCCTGGCTACATGGAACCAAAGAAATTAACACTCAGTATTTATGTCTAAATGTTTAGCTTTTGTGCAATATGTCCAGAAACATTTTTTAAGATTGTCTTAGTAGAAGCACTTCCAAGGTTGACAAGTCTCTCTATTCTCTTTCCTTTTCTTCACAATGCACTCCAAAAACCTCAGGACAGGTGATCACACCCTAGCCAAGGGAAGACTGGTTTCCAGTCTTATATGTTTTTTTTTAAAGTCACATTGGGACTGTCAAAAGCATTTTCCAGTGAACGATCATTCACAATCATAACTTCCCATGAAAAGTATGTTTTTGTGCAATACACAAAGAGTGTGATAGTGGCCTTCTTCTACAGTTCTCATCCTATCTGGGTTTATGTGGTTTGATAAATTTTAAAAAATTATACACTGTCTTTTCTAGCAATATGGATGTTTGAAATTGAAGGAGGAAGTGTGTTGTTTCTTCTGCGTGAAGGACATGCTTCCAACAATTTTACATATTTGGCCAACGTGTTCAGGCAGACATCCAGAAGCTGATATGCTGAGAGCCCCCACTTCAGCATGCTCTGTAAGAGTTCCCTGAACCACAGGAGATGTCCTGGCCAAATATCTCCATTGGATAGTGTTCCTAGCTGGTGAGGTTCCACTCCAGAGCTATTTATTATGTTTCCTCGTAGAAATCTTCCATCCTCTGAGACAACAAATGTAAGAGGTATGGATTTGAAGGGAAACACATTAAGGATTTAAGGGAAGTAGGTAAAAGTTCAAAGGTAAGAGTGGGAGGAATATAGACAGAAGTTTCTGTCTTGCCTGGTCCTGCAGTCATTCAGTGCCAAATAAACACACAGGGACTCATATTAATTATAAACTGTTTGGCTCGTTGCTCAAGCTTATTATTAACTAGCTCTTACAACTTAAATTAACCCATAATTCTTATCTATGCTTAGTCCCATGGCTTGGTATCTTTGATCAGTAAGGCATTCTCATCTTACCTCCTCTGAGTCTAGTGACTGCATCTCTGTCGTTCCTCTTCCCAGAATTTTCCTAGTCTGGTTGCCCCAACTATATAATTCCTGCCTGGTTACTGGCCGATCAGCATGGCCCTTGGATTTCAATACTCATGGTTCCTAAGACCCCCTGTGGTAACATGAGTCACAGACATCAGTCCAGATCCTGGCTGCTGTTGTGCCACAGACCCAGAGATACACAAGCATCAACATAGACCTTGGCTGCTGTTTATAGTCATGGACACATGATGCAGGCGAGACCCTGGACATCCATGTAGCCTTTGGTGGCACTATGGGCCATGAACATCACAGACCCAGACTGTGATAGGATCATGAACCCAGACATGGTCCCTGGAAGCAGCCCAGGCTCAGATGTCCCCATGTCCCCAGGTGGCAGCACAGTCTACTCAGATTAGCATGGCCCCCATGGCAGTGTGGCCCTCAGACACCAACAATGGTCCCCATGTGGCAGACCAGACCCCTGGCATTGGCATTGCCTTCAATGGTATCAAGAGCCGGAGACGTCAACACAGACCCTGACTGCAGTAGGGCCATGGTGGTTTCCCATTTTGAGGATAGGAATTATAGTGTGTTTGGCCCGACTTAGGGAAGAAACGGTGTTAAGTGAAAGAAAGGCAAGAGAAGGTTGAAAGACAGCTTTGAAGGCCTCTCCACATTCACATTTTCTTCTCGCATACTACTTTGGGGTATGATTTTCTCAGCCCTAACGACTTAGGGGTTGCATATTTGGGAGTAGCTCTTGACTTTTTTAGAGGAGAAAGCATGTCTGCATAGTCTGCATATCAGGATCCCTAGGGCTGCTGAGACAGGTGGAACTCCCCAGCAGCTTTGTTCATTCACAATCCCACCCATCCCTTCCCTTCCCAACAAAATTTGCTGGAAGGCTATCAGCAATACTGATCTCAATGAAAGGGATTATTTGTATATAATCATGTTTAATTACTGAGAAATTTTGTTTTTATTATTAATAGTAGGTTATGATCGATACTGATCACATTGATATCCCGTGATTCTGGGTTAGAGTGAGGAAAAAAAAATCAAAGGCAAAAATCTACCAAATATTTTAACGTGCTATAGAAAAAGTTAAGACGCTTATGAGGCCTTTCTTTTTCTTATTAGAAAGGAAGCATAATTTTGAAGGAAATTCTGAGAATTTTTGGATAAATTTGATTATAGAAGAAGGAAGGTTGTAAATTTCATAGGATATAGGAATTCACCCTTTATTGGGCAGTTATTCTACCTAGTATGCAAGTCTACTCTGAAATTAACATTCCAGTGGAAGAGGGTACAGGAATAATGAAATAAAGCTTTTTAGGGCCTAATTTAAAAAAGATTCTTGATTAAATTGAGTTCTAAAAATCCTTTGTATTAGCAGTTAATGTAAGTTCAGGGCCCTGCACATTTTGGCTTTGGTACAATGGATCTTAACCTGTGGGTCAACTCAGTTTTCAGTGTCTTCTCCATATCTGAGAGGAGAATGTTCAGTGCTTATTAATCATGTATTCCTCCTCCAGTGTCTATATCTTGTGATTGTGTACACAAACATACATGTACTTTCCTTTATAGATATCCACACATATACTCACTCACACACGTACACAGACACACACTAATTGAAATGTAGCTAACATGAACATCCCTCCCACAACTTTTCATTGGCTCTCAGAACCTAAGAGGAGAGATCAGAATCCTAAATACAATACATAGGCTAGGGTTTAACTCTATGCTAGAGTGTCTACCCAGCATATATACAGCCTTAGGTTCCTCTCCCAGCATAATTTTTCTAAAACAAATAGCTCTTATCTAAATATAAGGTCTTGTCTGCCTTTCATCCTTACTCGGACCCTAGACCCTTATTGTTTGTCATTGTGCCTCAGTTTTGCATTGCATTTTAGCCACCTGAACTTTCTATTGAGTGTATCACAACACAGTTGACTTGCCTTTCACAGCTACTTTGTCCCCAGCTCTCATTGTCCCTCTTCATTTGCTTCATGCCCCCTCTCTCGGCTAACACACTGTTTTTTTTTTTTTTAAGCTAACTTCTACTGATTTCTGAAAATAAAACTCACATACCTTTTCTTGACCCAGTTGTTAGGAATATTTCCTAGCGCGAGCTCCCTGCCGATGCAAAATTCCCAATCAAGCCAAATCAAAATAAGCCAAATTAAGAAATATCCAGGTTTAATGGGAGTTCTGCGCTCTCCGGTGGCCCGGAGGTGTGTGTGTGTGTGTGTGTGTGTGTGTGTGTGTGTGTGTGTATGCACGTTTGGGTGCATGTGTGTTTATGTGATTGTGTGCAGAAACTTGAAGTTGATTTTGGGTGCCTGTTTTGATTACTATTTTATTATTGAGGCAAGGCCTGCTGAGCACAGAGCCTACTAATTCCTACTACTCTGTATAGCTAACTTCCCCCATTCTCTCCTGTCTCTACTTCCCCAGGAGCTGGGATTATAGGAAGACATCATGTCTTACCCACTCATTTATATGGATTCTGGGCTGGGTCTGAACTCTGCTCTTCAGGCTTGTGAGACAGGCATTTTATCCACTGACCTATCTCACCAACCTCTCCCTCCCCCAGGAATTTTAATTAGGTGGCTACTGTATTCACCGCGTTAGAAACCAACGTCTTTATTGTATATCCTGGACCAGAGCACAGCTCCCGTTATAGATTCACTGTTTATCAATGATGCGTTCCTTCCACTACCCAGGTAGACAAAGTAGGACTCAACGCCTGCCAGTGAGCAACTACACATAATGATAGTGGAATTCTTCTTTCCTTTGTAGGAGCTAATGTGCTCTGACAGTCAGCTCTGTGCCATTGTGGGCTCTTTCCCAGATCTAGTCAGTAATGGAAACCAGACAGCAAGCTTTTCCTGACTGCCTCTCACTCAGCTTCACCCAGCCTTCCTAACACAAACAGCACAGGAAATACTCCCATGCTATGGGGTAAGATCATTCTTTCTAATGGTAAAATCTGTCTTGTAAGCTCTGGATGCCAAGCTTGTATAAATCCATTCTAAATTGCTTAAGAACACTTTATTATTATTATTATTATTTTAGATGTCTGTTTGTATTCTAATGAGAAAGAGAAAGAAAGGGTATAGATTTGGGTGGGTGAGGAAACGGGAAGGATCTGGGAGTTGCTGGGGGAGGTGAAACTGTAATCATATATAGTATATGAAAAAAATCTATTTTCAATAAAAATTAAGAAAAAAATGTATTAAAAAAAAAGCTAAAACACCCCCACAGTTCCAAGACAGAGTTCCTTTTGCTATGATGAAACACCACGACCAAAAGAAAGCTGGGGAGAAAAGCATTTATTTGTCTTAAATGTCCACAGCGTAGTCCATTGCTGAGTGAAATCTGGGCAGGGACTCCTTGGGGCAGGAACTCAAGCACAGAAGAATCCTGGAGGTAAGAGTTGATGCGGAGGCCATGGAAGAGTGTTGCTTACCAACTTATTCCCAATGGCTGACTCAGCCTGCTTTCTTAAAGAACCCCAAACCATCAGCCCAGGCATGGCACCACCCACAATATTCTGGGCACTTCCCCATCAATTGCTTCTTTAAAAAGAACGCCCTACTGGCTGGCTTACAACCTGATCTCATAGGGCACTATCTCCATGAGGCTCCCTCCTCCCCATGACACTAGCTGTGCCAAGCTGGCAGAAAGGTAAAACCAGCACACACAGAATGCATGGGAAGACACAATGACATGGCAACCCAATGTCAAGTGACCATTTACTTTTTTATCTGAAGCAGATGTGCATAGGAAACACAGGTAAGATGAAAGTGCTATTATACTCAAAGCTCAAGAATTTAACCACAAAGGCAATTAAAGAAAAATCTGGAGGATTTTCCTATGCGGAGTCTAATAAGAAACACAGTGGCAGGATGCTGTTCTCGTCAGAACTGGCAGCACTCACTCAAGCCTGTGTTTATTGCTCTGAGGTGAGGCAGTAAAGCCTGGGCGGCCAGCCAGTTATGTGGAAGTTGATAATAGGAATGGAACTTTCCTCAGAAAAAGAAGCCCTAAGTTGGGTCAAGAACTTACCCACACCCCAAGTGGAGCTATTACCTTTGCTGGTTAGTTGAGAGTAGAGATCAAAGCCCTAATGTACTACATGCATTTGGTTAAGAATTGTTCATGCTTGTGAGTGTGGCTTTTGAATTTCTTCATATGCTTAAAAAATGTATTTACTTACCTAAAAAAGCCCCAAAATGTGAACGGTATAATAAAATGGCGTTGTAAAAATGAACTTTTTGACCTTTTCATTCTTTTAAAAAAAAATAACTCAAATGACCTGTGCATATCAAAGCAGGTTTAGAAAGATTCATGTATGTATTTTTCTATGTGTATGAAAGTTTTGTTTGCAAGTATGTATACACCATGTACATGCATAGTAGCTTCAAAGGCCAGAGGAGAACATTGGATCCTCTGGAGCTGGAGTTGCAGATGGTTGTGAGTTACCGTGTAGGTGGTGGAAATTGAACTCAGGTCCTCTGGGAAAGTGCTCTTTCTCCCAGCCATCTTTCTGAAACTTGATTTTTAGTGCTCAGTTCATGTTTACCTAAATTAGTAGTGTACTTTTGGATTTTTGTATATTTTTAAGAACTTCAGATTTAGAGAAAAGAAGAGAAAAATACTGAATTAGTGGCTATCATGTCTTCTCCTCCCCCTTCAGTCTCTCCTTTCCTTTGCAAACAGTATATTTTTATTGTAGAAATCACTTTACAGTCAAGGATTACCAACGTCCGAGTCACCACAGATATGGACTGTCAGACAGACGGAGTCGGGGTCTCACTGGAGACCTATCAGGGCATCTCCTCTATGTCACTCAGACTTTGGAGTCAATATTTCACCTGCTCCCTGGGTGATTCTTACCCCTAAGAGCAGCGTTTATACAATATGGTTAAAAAGAAATAGGAGGAAAATGACCACAGTCTTGGTGACCGTCTTATTCCCATGAAATCTCCCATATCCTTTAAAATAATTGCAAAAGGCTTTTCAATAAAGAATTATTAGATTTGTTTTTTATTTTCTATCCAGGGTCTTTGATGGGCAGGTGAGATGACTCAGCAGGTAGAGACATTTGTTGCAAGCCGAGGATGGAGCTTTGATCCCTGGGATCTACACGTTAGATGGAAGGAGAGAACTGACTCCCGCAAGTTGTCCTCTCACCCCCTCAAAAAATAATTCGTAAAAATCCACTTAAGCCATAATCTTTCTGACTCCATGGCCAGCAAGTCTGTGTGCTTTTGGTTCTACTGAATAGGGTCCTGGTCCAAGCAGAGAAAGAGATGGGAGATTGTAACAGAGGAAGAGATGGGGAATTCTGGAGGGAACCTGCTCTGATTTTCCTTTCTTTTCTCTTCTGTCTCTCTGGCCCCTCTTTTCTCCCTTCCCCTTTTCTTTTCTCTTCCTCTTTTTCCTCCCCCACACAGTAGGTCTCCTCACATATTTCCATACCTACTATGCTCTGGGAGACTCCTCCCATCTGCTGATGTTTATTGACTTTCTATCTTGTCTTGCTTACCTCCCTGGGTTCTACTTTTGCCTCAATGTCTGGGAGAATTTAGGAGTGCAGAAGGAGGAGCACATCATGGATGACCATTCATGAGTGAGCACAACCGTTACTGTGGAGATGGAAAGAGGCAATGACACCAACGGGAAAAACCCTTGCAAAAGCTACCTGGGAAAGGAGTGTGCAAAGGGTTTAGTAGTGAACCCAAGGGCACAGGCCAACAAATATGGTTGCAGATGGAGAGAGGATAAGTTGTCCTGAACTCTGCCCAAGTCACAAACATTATTATTATTATTATTATTGAGGGAGGTTTTCATAAACCCCTCCATGCAAGAAACACAGAGGACATTATTTTTCAGGCACTTGTACAGCACATACATAAGCAACATATATAAGCAATAAAGGGCCAAAAGCTAACACGAGGGAAGGCAGGCTTTCCGTTGGATACTCAAGTCTGAGTACTTTTAAAATAAAACTTTCAATATTTATGACCTAGAAGAAGTGAGGTCAGTAATATATATCTATCCATCTGCCGTTTGGTTCTGGGGATTAAACTTGGGCCTTATGCTTATCGTAAGTGATGTATCACTGAGCTGGCACCAGCTGGAGCACTTCCGGTTTGATACAGAATTCAGGTATGCATTAGGATAACTAGGAAAACAGAAATGATTTGAGGAGAAGAGGCAATTGGTTAAAGAGGAGGAGGAATCAGAACAAGTTAGAGATTATTTCTTTGTCATTCCTTTCGAAGGGCTTCGTCTGTATTTTTTTTTCCCCAGGACTGAAATTGCAGAATGACAGGCACAAGTGTTGACCATGAAGGACCTTTGCCGTGGCTCCCCTGCTTCCTAGAAACTTTGTACATGCAAGGCGTGGGCTTGGATCTCTAAGCGAGTCTCGCTTTATCCATTAACACATTAGAAGAACGCTTTAGGCAGGGTCGTGGCTTGGGTGGCTGCGAGAGCCCTCATGCTGATGCCGTTCATAACAGAACAGTAAGTAAGAAATTAAGGCCTTGAAGAGCTGTGTCTGAGGAAGAAAGACTGATTCAGCTGCTCACCTGACCAGGGGCCTTTTGTAAAATCTGGTGTAGTTGGAAGCTACCAAGATAGGTGTCTCTCGTCTGCTTCTCATCGAGGAAACCTCTTCGTGTATGCAAGCTGCACTTTTCACTGCTTGTGGCTTGGGAGATTTAAACAGCGGTGATGAGCCAAGAGCGCCTTCACTCTTCCTTCCTAAGATTCTTTTGAGCATGGGTGCTCTATAACACTCCCTCTTATAATACTCTCCACTTATAAGCTCTTGCCTTAGAGTTTTAAAGGAGGGTCATGGTGCCTACTGGCAGCTCTTCCTCCTCCCCTCCTCCTCTTTCTTTCCCTGCTCCTTGTGGGTGTGTGTACCTGTGAAGGTACCCATGAATGCAGAGAATCCGGAAGTCAGCTTCTAAGGTACCCTCGGCTCGTTCCTCTTGCTTTTGAGATAGGGTCTCTTGTTGAAACCTGGGAAGGCTGATTAGGACAAGCTGCCTGGTTGAGGAGTCTGTGGGATCTATCTGCGTCTGCCTCTCCAGCCCTGGGCTGGCTGACAGGTGCATGACATTTTGCCCAGCTTTTTACATGGGGATAGGGCTGGTCATCAGGTCCTCATTCTTGGGGCGTAAGCATTCTACCGGCTGAACCGTATCCCTTGTCTGAACCCCCTCTTCTTTTCTTGCCTCTTGTCGGCCTCTTTTAACTCCGTTTGTTTACACCTGGGCGTGGCCGAGGAGGGGCTGGAATTCATTGCCTCAATAGCAGCATGTTCTCCACCAGACTGGAGCTACTATAAATCATTTTACTGGGTTCTATTTCCTGAACACTTCTTTTAGGGGCAGCGGGGGAGGGGCGGACCCAAGAACTGGAAACAGATTTGCTGAGAGGCTCCAGCAGAAACCGCATGGGATGACCCAGCTGCTGCTGTTTCCATACCTCACTGAGGGAGTCTAGGGGCAAGAGACTAATAATTAGTTTCCCTTGTAGGTGAAGGATGGT
Organism: Microtus pennsylvanicus; assembly: GCF_037038515.1. Lineage (NCBI taxonomy): Eukaryota > Metazoa > Chordata > Mammalia > Rodentia > Cricetidae > Microtus > Microtus pennsylvanicus. Next base: position 91,536,725 of record NC_134582.1, read on the forward strand.
CTTTGAAGACGTCTGGCATTAATTAGAACAGTGGCCACTATTGCTTTTTCCAAATCGTGCTTTCTAAAACCAGGCACTGGCAACTTGGTCAGAGCTTGGGGAGCTTCTCTTTAGGAAGAGGTGAGCTCTTCACTGCACATAGGTGACAAAAGTCGGCGTTGGGCGGTGGATCCTGTGGGCAAAGCTCAAAAGCACATTGCGTTCCCCTTTTGGGGGACACACATCCTTGAGAGCAGAACTGCAGGTCCTTCGCCTCTGTGGAAGAGGGAATTGCCTTTAGTCTTAGAAATGGACCAGCATTGCAAAGGGGAGCAAATCCCCAAGTAAGATCAGAGTAGTATTCCTGGCTTATGTTGTAGTAGATATCTCTAAAGACAGCCTGCTGTCAAGAACAGGGATTAGGTTCTACCTCTTGAAGGGAGACACATCAGGGAACTTACAGTATTTCTTCCTAAACTATTATATTTGAGCAACTGAAATATTTGAGTCAGCTTTCCGTCTTCCAGTGCTGTATGTCCTTGAACAGGGCGTCTGTGGCATAAGGGCATGCTGCTTAGAGGAAGTCAGTCAAAACCGGTTCCATCCAGGATTTCTAGATATTACTTATATGAACTTGAACACTAGCTAACACTTCAGATTCCTCATGTGGAAAATGGTGGGGAGAGGGGTAGGAGACAAACACACGACGGCATGCTGTGGGTGTGGTTTATTCCCCCAAAGTTCCTGATGTGGAAAATGTGAACAGCAGCGCTCTGGGGGTGTGGTTTATTCTTCCCAAAGTTCATGAGCTGGAAGCTGGGTACTCACTTTGGTGTAGACAAAAGATGGAAGAGGTTGGGTCAAGAAGCCGGCAACCAGATTATTGGTTAACCACACCAGGGATTGGATTAATGCTGTCCTGCAGGAGTGAGCCAAATCCTGTGGAGCTGAATTAGTTCCCTCAAGGATGGGTTGCTATAAATAAGCCTGATACCTCCCTTGGAATCTCTTCCACACATACGCCAGCCACCGTGATGCCATCTGCCACAGCCCTATCATAAATGCCAAACAGATCTCTTAGATCACCTAAACAATGAGAGACAACCAACCTCCTTTCTTTAGAAAGATATCCAGCCGTGGGAGTTTTGTTACAGAAACACAAAATGGGCCAATGTATAGCTTTTCTACCAGTTTTACATTATTATGAGAACTTGCAACTTAGAATTTGTGTACAGGAACTGTGTAGTAGAAGTGTTGTAGAAGGTATTATTCAATGATGAATCTTACAAAGTGTCAGTAGGGTTATGGCCATTGGGTATGCTTATATTGGAATAAGATCATGGGAATACATTTAGAGTCAGGAATATATAGCACATTTTCATATTTTTTCTTAATTTAGCACATTATTTTTGTCATAAACCTGAGTCATGGGAGCTAGCAGGTGAAAAACAATATAGTTGTGTAGATGACATCACACTTGTTCTGATCAAGACAAACAAGCAGGGGCCGTCGGGGAAATAAGCAGGCCAAACGTGAAGTGCAGCTGAGTACACGAACCTTTAGGAAGGCGAGATCAGTGTTAATTAATAAATCCCGAAAATCACACCATGTTAAAGATAATTTGACGACACCTATTTCTCGTTGAAGAATATTGTCATCAACAGTCTCCATCGCTGAATACTAATAAAAACTTTCCTCATTCTCTTTTACAAAGTCAACCGCAAGAAGAAAAAAAAAAAAACATGATTGTGATTGTAAGAATTTTATCTGAAATCTCAACACAGTGAAATTTGCATAAATTCTAATAGAGCAAAATTAAAATCCATTAACACTTGTCTCTGGTAATTAACGTAAGCTTGCTGCTTCAAATGACTATTTCAGACATATGGAGGGAAGTAGGAATGGGAAAATGCTGAACCAGGGGAAAAAATATGAAGATTATAAACCTAGAATGATGTTACTCAGAAAGCCCCTAATTTCAGAAAAGAAATAAAAGTTATTTAGGCTTTTAGGAAACGGTGAAAAGTGCTGTCTAGTTTACAATGTATAGATTCAGTCATGGTTTTTACCAGATGTTGATTTTATAAGATACATATGACACTTACCACTCTGTACATTAATGATAATTTATTACTAGGTTCTAATTGCTACCCTCTGGAGAGAACAGGAGTGTTGACAAATATTGATTATTTAAGACAAACTATAGAAAACTGATAGTGTCTGATTAAAAAGCAAAATAATATTAAAAGTTTTAATAACTTGTTAAATCCTTGCAGGAAGTGAGGAGGCCGGGGATCCATCCTTTGAATTTAGTGCAGTGGTGCCACCTATGTGGGCTTAATTACCTCAGACAAAACTCTTTCTGTTAAAGTGGAAAATAAATTTCTGTGGAAATAAGATGAAAGGGTAACCTTTTTTTCTCAAATACCCAAGACATTCTTTATTGCAGGGACACCTACATTAGAAGTAAAAACTGGAAATTCAAAATAGAATAACAAAAGAAAGAAGTATCAGTGTTGATGATGATGATGATATTTTTATAGTGCTTGTGAGGTGCCATGTGTTATGTTAATGTGAATTACCTTTCTTTTCTCTTTTTAAATCCTGTGCGTGTGTGTATTTATATGATGGCATCTGTGTGGAGACCACATTGAGGCATGATCTATTGCTATTCTCTGAAGCTTATGTCAGTGTAGCTGGTCTATGAGCTTCTGAGGATTGCCCCATCTCCACATGCCCTATCACCACCGGAGTGCTAGGATTGTTGACACGAACAACTGCATATGTATTTATGTGCCTCTGAGAATCCAAGTTCATGGCCTTACTATTGCATGTCAAGGGCCTTTTCATTGAGCATCTCCTCAGCCTGACTGTTTTCTCTGTATTTTAAACCATAGTATTTATTTGTTCTTTGAAAAAGTTATGCACTGTATTTTAATCACATCTACCTACAATTTCCTGTTGTGGGATATTTGATCATACTATGAACCCTGAGATTTTATTATTAAATAAAACCAACCGTAGGTCAAGAGGCAGAGCAAGCAACCAGTTGCCTGGAAGTAACCATAGAGAGTGAGGGGGAAGTTGGGAGATGAGAGAGAGAGAGAGAGAGAGAGAGAGAGAGAGAGAGAGAGAGAGAGAGAGAGAGAGAGAGGCAGGCACAGGAAGTAGAAGGGAGGGACATCTGGTTGGAGGAGTTTTGTTTTAGATGAAGTAGAAGAGAGTCCTCTTTCTGAGAAGGTGGAGGAGGGAGGTCAGCTGGCTGCTCTCTCTGCCTCTCTGAGCTAGCAGGTTTTCACCCCAGCATCTGACTCCTGAGTCTTTACTGGTAAAATAAAAAGATAGAGACTTAGTCAATACAACATTTACCTCCTTACCTTGAGGTGGCTGAAGTGGTGGTAGCTGGGCTATGACCTCAGCAATGAGGTAGCAGCAGCTGCAAAAGCACAGTCAGTAGCTGAGGCATTGGTAAGATTGGGTGCAGCTGCTGTGACGCAGATAAAAAAAAACAATTCCCTCCCTGACTTCAATTAGTGAACCTGATTATTTTATGTTTTCAAGGTTTAGTTATAAAACAGTGCCGTTTGATATCTACCATGACCAAGGTTTGGGTGCAGTGTTAGGCACTCTTACCAGAATTACATAAGGGGCTTCCATATGAGGGATTTAAGCTCATATAAAATAGCATGATACACCCTTAAGTTGAATGGTCTATTCACACATTTGACCAGTGAAGAAATTGGGTTCAAGTTCAGATTCATGTTGCTTCTACTCGTATCTACTAGACTATTTGACTTCCCTCCACAACAGCAAGATTAATAAGCCATCACCATTACTCTTGGGCAGCGATATATGTTTGAACAGCACTTCCATCCTACAAAGTACTTGTGACAGATAACCGACATCTGACAGAAGATTGAAGAGCTTTCTGTGAAATTAAATTTACTTGATTAAAAAAAAATTGTGGTAAGACATATAAAACATGGAGTTTGCTGACATGATCATTTTTAAGTATGTATTTCTGGGCTATTAAGTGTATGCACGTGGCTATGCAACGTATCTGTTTGTCCCCACATGGAGATGGCTCAGAGGTTAAGAGTATCGCCTACTCTTCCAAAGGTCCTGAGTTCAATTCCCAGCCACCACATGGTGGCTCACAACCATCTTTAATGAGGTCTGGTGCCCTCTTCTGGCCTGCAGACATACGCACAGACAGAATATTGTATATATAATAAATAAATATTTTAAAAAAACAACCCAAACTGAAGCTACATCTTTAAAGCTTTTAATCCTCCCTCCCTCACACCCTGGTGGCCACCATGTGCTTCCTTTCTCTATGATGTGACCATGGCAGTACCTCAAATGAGCAGTCACACAGCATCTGTACTGTTGTGCATGGCTTATTTCACATTATGCAGGGTCTCAAGCTAGGGCCACTCCATGATGTATGGTGTGTCAGAATTGCCTTCCTGTCCAAGGCTGAGCTGTGTTTCCTTGCATGCACAAGTCATGTTTCATTTGTCTGTGCATACAGTGATAGATACTTTTGTTTCTTCTGACTTTGGCTGTTGTGCATAAGAATGAACAAGAATTTTTTCAGACCCAGGCCAGCTGGCCTTGGTGAGTTCCCGATAGAACATCCCCATTGTCTCAGTGTGTGGGTGCACCCCTCGCGGTCCTGAGTTCCTTGCTCGTGCTTTGTCTCCTTCTGCTCCTGATTTGGACCTTGAGATTTCTGTCCGGTGCTCCAATGTGGGTCTCTGTCTCTGTCTCCTTTCATCGCCTGATGAAGGTTAATATTCAGGAGGATGCCTATGTGTTTGTCTTTGGACTCACCTTCTTATTTAGCTTCTCTAGCCTGGTTCTGAGAAAGCATGGGATAAATTTGGACTAGCTGAACATAGCGGACAATGAAGAAGAATGGGAACTCAAGAACAATCGCAGTGGGTTTTTGATCCTACTGCACGTACTGGCTTTGGGGGAGCCTAGGCAGTTTGGATGCTCATCTTAGGAGACCTGGATAGAGGTGAGCGGTCCTTGGGCTTCCCACAGGTCTGGGGACCCTGATTGCTCTTCGAGCAGATGAGGGAGGGTGACTTGATCAGGGGAGGGGGAGGGAAATGGGAGGAGGTGGCGGAGAGGAGGAAGAAATCCTTAATAAATAAATAAATTAAAAAATATTCAAAATTCAAAAAAAGAATTTTTCATAATACAACTTTCAATTCTACGGAAAACTGGTATTTCTGAAAAAAATAACCACTCATGCTATTTATTTTTGTTTTTAAGAAGAATTATTTAGGGCTGTAGAGATGGCTCAGAGGTTAAGAGCACTGCCTGTTCTTCCAAAGGTCCTGAGTTCAATTCCCAGCAACAACATGGTGGGTCACAACCATCTGTAATAGGGTCTGGTGCCCTCTTCTGGCCTGTAGGCGTACACACAGATAGAATATTGTATACATAATAAATAAATAAATATTAAAAAAAAGAAAAAAAGAAGAATTATTTATTTATGTATATGTGTATGTACCTGTGTGACCGTATGTACAAAAACACATACACACACACACCACACACAAACCTGTGTTATGGAGGCCATAAGAGGACATCTCCTTAAGTGTATGCCTTTGAGATGAGGCTCTTCCTGAACCGGGGACTTGCATTTTCTTTGATAGGCTGGAAGCCAGCAATCTCTTCTTTCTGTGTCTCCTTCAGAGCTGGAGTATAGGCATGGCGAGGATACCAGGTTTGTTGGGTGAATGCCAGCATCTGAACTGCAGTCCTCAAGTTTGTGTAGCAAGTGCTTCTAACCACTGAGCAATCTTTCCAGCCCTGACCATGATGCTTTAAATGTTTGAGGAGCTGCATGTTTGTTTGTCCGTCCGTCCATCCATCCATCCATCCATCCATCCATCCATCCATCCATCCATCCATCTATCTATCTATCTATCTATCTATCTATCTATCTATCTATCTATCTATCTATCTATCTATCTTTCTATCTATTTAAAGTACTGCAGCATTTTACATGCCAACAAGTTGTGTATGGGGATTCTTTTTTTTTTTTTTTAGGGTTCTGATTGATGCTATTTTCTGTTTTCTTTACCATGGTCATTCTGACAAGATTTTGCTTTGCATTTTTGTAAGGATAAGTGATGTCAAATATCTCCTCGAATTTTTATTGGTCATGCATAATAGCATTTACTGAGAAATCCTAGTAAAATTGGCTCAATTTGAATTGTGATTTTTTTGTATATATGTATAGTATAAGATGTTTCTATGTATTTTTAAGTGTTATTAATTGCTTATTAGGCATGCGGTTAACAACTACTTTCTTCCATTATGTTTCTTATCCTTTCTCTCTGCTAATATTCTCCACAGATGTGCAACAGTTTTTTGTTTTCCAGAGGCCTGCATTGTCTATTCTTTTAATTTTTTGGTTATACTTTTGGTGCAATCTATAAGAAACTATTTTCCCCAGGCTGACAAATATTTTGCCCTAAACTTTTCTTTTAAGAGTTGTATAACTCCAGTTCATATGCTTAACTCTTGGACTCATTTTTAAGTTTATCTTTGTATATGTTGTGCAAATGTCCAGTGTCTTCTTTACTATTGTTAGGAGAATCTTTTCTCCATTGAGTGGTGTTGCTACCCTTGTTAAATATCATTTCACTGTATGTTTGAGGATTTCTTTTTCTCCTGAGCTCTCTATTTGATTACCTTGGTCTTTATTTATCTCTATATCAGTACTATAGTATTTTGATTAGTGTGGACTGTAGGAAGTTTAGAACTAGGAAAATGTGAATCTCTACTTTTTAAGAAAATATTTCTTGTTGTTTAGTATGTGTCAAGAATTTTAGGACTGAATTTTCTGTTTGTTACAAAATGGTTAGGATTTTGGTAGGGATACCATGATGTTTGCAATTTGCTTCGGGTATTATTGCTATTTTAATAATATCAACCCTTCCCATTTATGAACAGGATTCTATTTCCATTTGAGAGTCTTTTAAAATTTCTTTTGTTAATATGTGTGGTGTTGTATATATCTTTCACATCCTTGTATAAGTGGGTTTTTTTTTCGTATGTTTGCCTCTTTGGAAGGTATTGTAATTAGAGTTGTTTTCCTGAATTTTCTTTTGGGTTTGCTTATTGCTAATGTATAGTGTCACCATTGATCTGTGTATGTTGATTCTGTATCCTAACATGTGGTTGATTTCATTACTAGTTCTAGTTTTTAGTTACTACTGAAAACTTTATTATTCAGATAAAATTACATAATTTATAACAGAATATTTTTTTGTTATTTTTCTTTCCAACTTAGAAATTTTTATTTAAACTTAAATTAAAATTTATTTTATTTAAATTTAAGATTAAATTTTAATTTAATTACTTTTTCTTGCTTAAATGCTGTGGTTTTAACTTCCAATGCTCTACTGAATAGATGTGGCATATGCAGGCACCCTTGCTCTATTTCCCATGTTGCCTAAAAATCTCCACCTTTCACCATTGACTACGATGTGAGCCAAACAGTTTCCTATATGACATTAATTTTAAAAATTTCATTGGTTTATGTACTTTTGTGGGGGGTCTGAAGAGGCACACACATGTCACAGAGAGTCAGTGAAGAAGCTTCCAGTGGTCTACTTCCTAAAATTGATTCATAGACATGTAAGGAACTAGTCAAGTGTTTTTTTAAAATTACCCTTTATAATTGGCCATGATTTTCATTACCCAAATGTTTGTTTCTCACCTAGTGTTTTCCTTCATGATAATGTGGAGGAATTCTTTCAGTGGTTATTCATCAGTTACTTATTAATTTTTGTAAGGAATGTCTAGTAGTAATTTTGGGCTTGCATGTGATGAGCAATCATCCCACAGACGATGGCTGCATGGAATGAATGAGTTCTTTTTTTATCTCAAAGTCATTTCTCTGTGTGTGCGTGTGTGTGTGTGTTTCAACAGTTTGATTGTAACTTGACTTAGTGCAGTCCATGCATTCCTAGAATTTTCTAGACTTCTTGACTGCTTATATTCATGTCTTTTTTTTTAAAAATCCAGTTTGGGAAAGTTTTAGTCATTATTTCTTGAAGTAATGTCTTTGTCCTATTATATTTTTTCACTCAGGATTCTTGCATTGTTGGTCCGCTTCATGCCATCTGACAGGCCTATGAGGCAATGCATTTTTTTTTCCTGTAATTGTTTTTCTTTCTCTTCATCTGATTTGGCAATAACAAGTAACTGATGTTCAAGTTCCCAGAATTCTGCCTCCTTAAGTCTGACTTTAAAAACTGTTATGAAAATTTCATTTCAGTTACTTCATTTTCAGTTCTATATTGTTTTGTCTTATTTTCATTAAAATGTATATTGCTATTTCTAGACTCTAGTGATTCTCTACGTCACCTTTTTGCATATGCAATTGTTTGAAAGCCTTTGTCTAGTAAATCTGGTACTTAGACTCCTTCATGAACTGCCTTTATTTGATGATCCACAATTTTTGTTCCTTTGTTTTTATTTATTTATTTGTTATGTATACAATATTCTGTCTGTGTGTATGTCTGCAGGCCAGAAGAAGGCACCAGACCTCATTACAGATGGTTGTGAGCCACCATGTGGTTGCTGGGAATTGAACTCAGGACCTTTGGAAGAGCAGGCAATGCTCTTAACCATAATGTCTTGTTTTTTCATGTTGAAAACTGAACATTTGAATCATGTATTAATGTCAGAAATCAGACTCTCTTTCTTTTTCAGAGCTACCTCCTTCCTTCCCTTCCTCCTTCCCTCCCTCCCTCCCTCCCTCCCTCCATCCCTCCCTCCCTCCCTTCCTTTCCTTTCTTTCGTTAATGTTTTCTCTCTTTCTTTCTTTCTCCTCCCTTCCTCCTTTCCTTCCTTTCTTCCTTACTATTCCTTCCTTCCTTCTCTCCTTGCTTTGTTTCTACCTCGGTATAAATTAACCTTTCCCCTAGGAATGTGTCATAATTTTCTGAATTCCTTTTTAAAAGTTATTGCTTTGGAAAGTCCTAGTCTCCAAATGTCTCACTCCCAAATGACAGAAACAAAGAAAAAATGAAGAGGAAAAAATGTGATAGCCCTTTGAATCTTTTGGGATAATGTATTGAGTACTACAGGATAGCCTCTTGGCTATTCTCTGTGTCTATAATGGCAACCACAACAGCCATTAGTAAGAGAGATCCTTAAGATGTAGATGCCAGGGACTTTCCTGCTCATTGTATGCTCCATAAGCACACAGAGAACACTTCCATGAGCTGGAAGGTAGATGCGCAGTAAACTGTTACAGGGGTCAAAAATGAACTTTGATTTAAAAAAAAAAAGGGGGACCAAAATTTGAAAAGTGTGAGCCTTGGTGTCCATCCCAGGTTTCCAAACAGGAGACAGACTCTGCGGTATGATTCCCTTCTAATTGGGAAGAACGTTCCTGGTGCTTCTTATTCTCTTCTTGCCCTCCTTTCTCATTTATAGGACACAGAGATGAGAGCTTGCTTATATACATAGGAGATTGTTACACAATACAGGAGAAATTATTATCCATGTGGATCCTTTCGGAAAATTAATGACCCCTAGATTCTTGATGGAAGAGGCTTACATCGCTGCATTAGTGTGTGCGATACCAGAGTTGTTCATAAATCACATTCAGACTTTAGTTCACAGGGTCTTTCAGGAATTGATACTTGGATGCATCTATGTCCTCGTCATTTATGTATGTATCACTCTAGAGGTTGAAAAAGGAATCAGAAGTTGCATTTAGGTTCTGAGTCTTAAGTCTTGCCAGCAGACATGCCCTCCACTAACCTTTCTGTTGCTGTTCTGTAACCTGGGCTAGCTGAAGGCTTGTTTGGGGTTGTTCTTCAGGACTTCACAGTGTGCCTCTGCAGATGGCTATTTCTACATATTGACCAAATTAAAACTCCATTATACCTTATAGATACCTAGAAAATTGACTTCCAGGGTCAAGTTGACACCAGAGGAATCTTCTTTCTCTAAAATATATAGATTGTCTTTCTGATTTGGCAGGACTAGGGGGCTGGATCTAGGGAAAGACTGCAATTGTGCCCCAGCCTCAGCCCACTCACTGTCTTTGAATTAGTAATGACAGCATAGGAAGAAACATCTTTCTCTTTCCATTCCAACACTGGAGCCTTCTAGGGGGCGTGTGAATGCAGAAGAACATCCCAGTTTTCCAGAAACCATCATCTCAGTTTTGAAATGTGATCCGGAGCTACTCAAAGCAGCTCACTGTACACTGAACACCCTCGGGGGCACCGACAAAACCATGCCGTCTTCTTTAGTGAACGACACCATCTATTTAAGGCAATTGCTCTAAATAGATTAGGGAGTGCTCTCACCATTGTTTCAAGTGTGTTTTGTTTGTTACAGTTCTAGGGAGACGACTGTCCCCTCAGGCGAGATTTGTAAAGGACATAATTTCAAAACTGAGAAGAGCAAATAACGAATGAGTAGGGTTCCAGAGATGGGATTCCGGCTTCCAGAGATGGGATTCCGGCTTCCGGAGGGGATTCCGGCTTCAGCTCCTTCCGCCAACCTGTCTGTGGGTGTTGAGTAGGTCTTTTAGGAGCCCTTTAGCTCAATTTATCCTTCAAGCTTCCATGGCTCGTGATACTTCTTCCTATTTCAGTGTACGGCAACTCCCATCCCACACTTAGCCACGTTCAGATAAAGATGGACACTGCATGTCTTGAGGCTGAAAAATGGCTCAGCAGTCAAGAGTGTTTCCTGCTCTTACAGAGGACCCAGGTTTGGTTCCCAGCACCCACATAGAGGTTGACGAGACTCTAACTTCAGTTCCAGGGGATCTGAGACCCTCTTCTGGCTTTCATAGGCACTAGGCATATGTGTGGTATGCATACATACATTAAGACAAACACTCATACATGAAAAATTGGATGCTGCACATCTCTTCGCGTGAGTCTTTGACGTGTGCACCGTTGACACTGGTGCCTGTTTGCTGAGAGCAGCAGGTATTCCTGCCACAGGGCAAGTGTCCTGTGAGCTGTAGTACCTACTGAGTTTGTTGATTGTTTAAGAAGCAGGACAGGTGCAATGTTTGGAGGAATGGAAAAAGATATTCTCACTGGCCCTATTGTTGGGCATTGGTGGGCATCAGTATTTCTGTGGAACACAACTTTCTCCCTCCAGCACATAGAGCTTTATAGCAAAATGGGTTTGAATGCCAGTGGCCACGGACTCTGAGAATTAAACAAGCAACGCCACCCAGTAACTAGGATCAGGTTATGTATGTGATATATGTCATCCCTGACTGGGACACGGGTCCTGCATTTGGCACGAGCACAAAGGTGCTTTAAAAATGGCAGTGCTAAGGAAGCATGGCTTATGATTACTGAAGATGGTGACTCCTTCAGGAACGCTTTTCTACCAAGATCTACCAGTGTAATCAAACTTAGCGTTTGGGGTCTTTTGCTGTAAAAGTCAGAGGCAAACAACCCTAAAAGATACAATTTCTAATTTCTTGGCACTGTTGCTCTCTAGCTAGCATATTGTATTTGTAGATTTCCGATCTCTCTCTCTCTCTCTCTCTCTCTCTCTCTCTCTCTCTCTCTCTCTGTGTGTGTGTGTGTGTGTGTGTGTGTGAGAGAGAGAGAGAGAGAGAGAGAGAGAGAGAGAGAGACAGAGACAGAGACAGAGAGAGAGAGAGAGAGAGACAGAGAGAGAGTGAGAATGCGTATGTGTGTGTGTGTTGCCCGCTCCTCCTCTGAGTTCAATGAACATGCAGAAACAGGCCTTCTTTCACATAATGTCAGCATGTTCTTAAGTCTAATACAAAGATGATGACTTAGAATATAATGATGAATCAATACAGAGCTTCAAATGAGGCCTTTTAAAGACTTTACCTTGTCAAAAAAATATCCGGCTTTGCATGAAAGTCCGCCTGAAAGACATCCCTGTAAACACCACATCCCTTTATCTGCTAAAGTTAGCAGAGAATGGAAATTTTGACACAAATCCTCAATATTTGTTTTTTTTTCTTTTCAACAGGCTATTATTTAATATTTGCCGAACCAGATCTGTGCAGCGCACACATTGCACTCTGTGGTGACTTGAGTACTTTGGTTTGTGGAATTAACTGGCCCACATCAGAGGGGCCCTTTGAGCCACTGCCTTGTTGGCGCTGTGTATCCTGCATGGATACTGGTTGCGGTAGAGCTGCAATAGGCCCTACTTTAAGAACCCCCCCCCCCCGCAAAACGAAATTCCTTTACAAAGAGATTTCTTACCTTTTATTGCAAAGCTTTTTTTATGCTGTTCTTCTTCATTAGCTTCTTCAGAAGTTTTACTTTTAGTTTTTGCAATTGTTTTAGTAAAATATAGAAAACCAGGGCTGGAGAGATGGCTCAGTGGTTAAGAGCTCTGTCTGCTCTTCCAGAGGTCCTGAGTTCAATTCCCATCAACCTCATGGTGGCTCAAAACCATCTGTAATGAGATCTGGTGCCCTCTTCTGGCATGCGGGCATACATGGAGGCAGAATGTTGTATACATAATAAGTAAATAAAATCTTAAAAAAAAAAAGAAAAAAGAAAACCAGAGGGTCTGTACCAGTCTGTGAGCACACTCCCAGTCAGCCATGAAATGCAGAGTGGATCACATGCCTTCTGAAGCAGAGGCAGGCCCGACTTTCTTCCAGTTGTCCTACCTGGTGGGTGAGAGTAATTCAAGGGTTACAGTTTGCAAGTCTTTCAGCTTGCTTTGCCTCTCTTGTGACACAGAAGACAGAATACAATGGCAAAGGAGGAGGAGGAGGGGGAGAAGAAGAAATGTTTCTGTTAGTGTCGGCGTTGGGATTAAATGTGCAATGGCATTAGTGCACACAGGTATGTACTCCTTTCTCTAGTACAGGAATCCAGAATCCATCGCCCAGAGTCCAGATTTTTCTTTTTTATGAGTTTGTCCAGATAAGGAAGCTGTTTTGGGGGGGTAGGCATTAAGTTTCGTCTATGCAGTTTCTGTTTTTTCATCTTTAATTTTTGAACAAACTAACACTTTTTATTTATGATTTCTAACTTACTTAAAGTGCAATGGCAAAAACTATTTGCATTTTAGTTTCCTAACATTTTACAGTGTTTTCTCCCATACCCAAGCTAAGGATTTCCCAGGGGCTCATCTTTACTGGAAATGGGTACAGCTCAGCCTTCACTGAACATACTCTTTCACTTGCATATATAGTTTAACAACTACTTAAATGAGATTACCTAAATCTTCATGTAACGTGCAACAAGATAAAAACAGTAGGAAGAAGACTGGAACCAGGGCTAGGTTCTAACTGCCGAGCATCCTACCACATCCCCCAAGGAGGCCCTACTTCTCCAAGGCTTCACACTCTCCCACAGCAACACCATCACCCCGGATTCAAGAGTTCAGAGGTGAGTGGCTAGGCACCTTTCCATGCTCAGACAAGACCGCTTCCTTTAGACAGGATGGATGGGGTTGGGAACGCATGCCTGCAAGCCTTCAGTCCCACTAAATCTCAGGTAAAAAGAAATCACAAATGCTTCTCCAACTGAGCACGGCTGCCTTAAGGAAGTGTCGAAAGTGTATCTTTTTAATGGCATCTTTAATACGTTTTAAATCTTCACTGCAAAAGCATTTCAAATTTAGCACTAGCAAATTGGACCAAGTAAAATACATAAACAAGTTAAAAAAAGAAAGCACACTTACCTGAAATAGATTAGCAGGAAAACAGTGGGGGGAGTTAGAGAGGGGACTGGAGTGGGGGGCTTTTACCTGAGAAGAAAAACTTATCTGCAGTGAAGGAGAGCTGTTGATCTTCCACACATCCCCAGGGGATACATTTTCCACAGTGAAGACTCAATGCCTGGACATCCACGGCTGCCCCATCTTCAGGTGTGCATTGACTCTTTGCCAAGCCACACTTTGTTCTAATGCCTTGTCTACTGTCTATAAATGTTCAGTAACCCATGGTAACCATTTATTTTCATAAACCTGAAGATCAGCTCTCACCCCCCCCCCCCCCCCCCAGCTGGGTATCTTGATTCAGTTTATAGAGAAGAGCCCTTTAGTTCAGAAAACCAGCACAACAGGTTTGCTTTTCTTACCTGAAAGCCAGCTATAACTTTGAAAACCAGCAACTGCCTCTTTATACGGCACACCGCAGTGGAAACAGCACAGAGAGAGATAAAGCCTTGCTAGGTGGCCAAAAAGAGGCCATTGAAGCTGCATCTCAGGGATTACACACTGTTTTCATTAAGCTAGTTATCCTGGTGTGTGTGTGTGTGTGTGTGTGTACATGTGTGTGTGTGTGTGCATGTGTGTTTTCAGACTCAGGTATTAACGTTCATCATTTTAGCTCAATTATTTCCTTGTTAATTTGATTTAGTTATTTGTGTGTATGTGTGTGTGTGGTGCTGGGGATTGAGCCCACAGACTGGAACATTCCAGAAAAGTGCTCTAACTCTGAACACCACACCCTAGACTGACAGCTTCAGTTTTTACAAGACCGCCCTCAGCCTTCGACTTAGGTAGTGGCTGCAGTGTAATTCACGACTTAGATTCTGGAGCCCCAAACCCCATGTGTGTTCTTTTCTCATGTCACAATAAGGATTAAACCATGAAGGCCTTACACTTAGTGACATAGCTAGTCACAGTGGATACATATTATGAATCAACTTAAAGGAGGTCCCTAGAGCAGCTGAAGTGTTGTAAGGAGGCTGCTTGTTGGTTTCCCGGCTGCTCAGTAGCTCAGCCTCCAAATAATTTCACAGAAACTGTATTAATTAAATCACTGCTTGGCCCAAGAGCTCTAGCTTCTTATTGGCTAACTCTTACATATTAATTTAACCCATACCTACTAATCTGTGTATTGCCACGTGGCTGTGGCTTACCCGCTAAAGTTCCGGCATCTGTATGTCTCGGCCAGGGTTATATGGCTTCTCTCTGACTCCACCTCCTTTCTCCCAGCATTCAGTTTAGTTTCCCCTGCCTAGCTCTGCTCTATCCTATCATGCGCTCAAGACTGTTTCTTTATTAACCAATGGTATTCACAGCATACGGAGGGGAATCCCACATCACTGAAGTCATACCTGGAAGGGAGAGTGATGTTTGCCAGGCACTGGGGGGTTGAATGGGGTAAGAAGTACATGTTCAATCAACACATAGTTTAGTTAGGGAAGACAAAAGAATTCCAGAGCTCAGAGGGTAGTGGTGGGACAAAATAGGAAGGTGCACACATTGTGTGGCTTTCCTTGGGGAAACACAAACAAATGGACAGTTTACTCCAGACAGACCACTCACAGCAGACCAAAGGAACAAAGCCATCCAAGCTAAGCTTGATTGTCTGATGAGCTTTTTTGGGTTCTTTACTGGAGCACAGGGATTCAAGTGCACTCGCCCCATTAATATCCCACCACAGCATGGCTGATGAACCATGAAAGGTACCGCCCTGGAGCCTTCCGCGCTATGTAGGAGCAGCCGACTGCCTGCAGAGTGTCCCTACAGCCACACTGTTACTATTTACAGAACCCTGTGAATCCTGTAGCTTCCTAAGCCTTGTAACTTTTGTGAACTTCCTAAGCCTTACAAAATTTCTTTACTTCCAGATCATGTAAGAGTCCTTCTTTTGTGCTCTCTCCAGGACCGGGGTGGGGTGAGGTGGGGGCAGAGATTCAATTCAGAAGAAACAGCTATATTCAGAAGAAACGGGACTATATTGTTAAGATTGTCAAAACTGGAAAATACTTTATTTTTGATTACTAATTTTAATTCTTAAGACAAGTTCCTATTAAGTAGCATAAGATGGCTTTGAATTCCTGCTCCTCCGGCCTCAATGTCCCAAGTCCTGTAATTAAAACTGTAATTTGCCTTCATGTCTGGCAAATCTATACATGCTATGTTATACAAATTTAACCACAAATTTTTAAAAAGTTTTTTTGTTAAAGTATACAATTTCCAGCTTAGCAGAATAACTCTTCCTGGGCCTGTTTTAATTTGCTACAAATTTAATATGTGATTGATCTTTATTTTAGTATAGCCAATTTTAAAGGGCTCTTAAAAGGAATTGGTCTTTAAAGTCATGTGACATGTAAACACATGGAACAAATGATATAATTCCTGAATATAGGGTAATGTGGTCATCACCACTGGCCAGGATAGTCTAGTCAGGTAACACTGGGATGTGCTGACACTTGTCACTGTGTGAGTGGTGTTGACTGTTTAGAGAAATGTGTTTAGAAACAAGTTAACCTTTAAATGATCACCATAAACTCATGACTTTTAGCCACGCTTTCACAGGTTAAAACATCTGTAGAAACAGGTGGAAGCCCTGATCCCACAACTGTTGTAGCTCAATAGACTGCAGAAGGGAAAGAGAGAAAAGGAGAGAATAAAAGAGGGGGGAGAGGAAAAGGAGAAAGGAGAGAATAGAAGAGTGGGAGAGGAAGAGGGGAAAGGAGAGAGAGATAGAGAAGGCTAGAGGGAGAGGGAGAGGGAGAAGAGAGAGACAAAAGAGCAAAAGAGGAGGAGTTTGGGAGAGAGGGAGAGACAGGAGAAAGAAGAAAAGGAGGGAGAGATGGGGAGAGGGAAAGGCAGAAGAAAAGAAACAAGAGAGAAAGAGAAAAGAAGAAGGAGGGGAAGGGCGATAAAGAGAAGAGACAAAAGGAAAAGACAAAGAGGACAGACGAAGAGAGGGGAAGAGGAAGAGAGAAAGAAAGGAGGGGAGCTGCACAGAGCAGAGAGGAAGAGAGAGAAAGGACAGCATTGTCAATATAAGCACCAAATCCAGACCATGGCCATTTTGGCATGTTACTTTCTTACCATGTTAAGTCATATCCCATATTGCTACAAGTGCTGCACGGGGAAGGGGTGGTGAGGGGCTGAGCTGGAAAGGCAGGTAAGTTTGGGCCAATTCAGTTGATTTTGATATTTTGATTCTTCCATGCTGTAAAGCATCTCTAGGCTGTGTTAGGTACCATGGCACCTGGTGGAGAATTTTTGTAGTATTGAGATCTCAAATCAGTAACTAGGAAACTATTGTCTTCCTCTAGTTACCCAAACCCACTGTAATCTTGCTTCTAATTCATTTGTTTTGTTTCTCTCCGTCTCTGTCTACCTATATGTATATTTGTCTATATACCTCTGTCTTTACCTGTCTCTGTTTCTCTCTGTCTTTTACACACACAAACCTCTAAGTAAACACCAAAGCCCAAGAAGCTTCAAAACAGGAAATATAGAGACAACTCTATTTTGTGGATGACTGGAATGTCCCCTGTTACGTATGGCATCCTTCTGCTGTACTGTGAGCGCCTTGGTGGGTGGTACGTTGTCCCTCTGGATCAACTCTCCTGTGGCCTCAGCGGCTCACTATTGCAAGTCAGGGCTTATTAAATGTGACTTGACTGATTGCTATGACAAGCAGTTGTGCCAGAAGAAATGTGAGCCCCACAACTCTGAGAGTTCCTGAACTCACATGAGGGGTGTCTGGTGACCTGGGCTCACTCCCAGGAATTAGTAATGTGATATTGAATCCTTCGTCCTTTGTGTCACTGGTTACAATCTGGCCTCCCTTTACTTCACTGAAAGTTATCATGCTCCTATAAAGTTTCCAAAGCCTGGTGTTTGCAGGAAGAGATGCATGGAGAAGATGCTGAAGGTGGGCAGGTGGTGAGTACGCCTCAAAATTGTGCCTGGATCATTTAGGCCAGTGGTTTTCAACCTTCCTAATGCTGCCACCCTTTAATACAGTTCCTCATGTTGTGGTGACCCCCAACCATAAAATGATTTTCATTACTATTTCATAACTGTATGTTTACTGTTATGTAATATCCTATATGCAGGATATCAGATATGTGAAAGGGTCATTCGACTCCAAAGGGGTCGAGATCCCCAAGTTGAGAACTGCTGATTTAGGCAACATAGCCCTGCAGGTACCTTCTGATGGGTGTGCATTGTGATAGCTACCTACTGTATTTGGTAAAAAGGATCCATTATAGAAGGTAAATAGCAAAACTTTAATCCTACCTTTCATCAGCGTTATAGAAAAATGTTTCCAGTGGACACTTGCTATAGGAAAAGGTCTGCATGGAAAGTCCAAAGCTGAATGTTGCATAGCATGCATGAATGGACCTTGGAGACCCAGGTCTCTCATGCTGTATATAAGAGACCTTACAGCAGATTTTGGAAACCCTACTGATCACATTCAAATGTAATGTTTTAGGTGTCCAAAAAGGGGAAGAATGAAAATGCATATTGGTGGATTGTACTAAACCTTAAACAAACGATTCTACTTAAACAGACACTACCCTATGGGAAAGTGAATAAAGGAACTGGGATTAGAAGAGCTGGCTTTGCACACCCATTCTCCTATGCTCAATCGTGGAGGTTTTTTTCAGCCCTATCTTGCTTTCTGTCAATGGACACAGTAATGGATGCTTTAAAAGGTGGTTGGCTCTAGTTGTTTGAATGCTATATGTATGCACACCCATCCCTCTTCTCACCTCACACAGCTTCAGGAGTTAAAGCTTAACTCTAACACTAGGGCTTAACACATTGGCTTCCTTCCGACACACAGATTAAAGAAAAAATTAGAACTTTGAAATTCATAGAACGGCCCAGTTTCACCTTGACTAAGTGATTTAGGGCAATATCACAGCCTGTAATTCTGATGTGCTCCCTGAAAGGGCATAATTCAATGGGAATTTTGCTTCTGTGGTATTCTTCTCCCAAAAACATAGCCCCAGGAAAATCACGAGTAGGCACCAGACAGACACAACTGGGCAATAGTACACAAAACACTGGATCTCCACTCAAGCCATGGAGACTAGGGGGGAGTCAAAGATGGTTACCCACTAGGGAAGGCTCTGACTGCATTAAGCTAATGTGGTATCTTGATTTAGATTTCACAGCAAGGGGAGGGAGGACATAAGTATTGTTGCCAAGATTTGAGGGTATAGTCAAATAGATAGCATTGAACCAATGCTGATTTTTTTCTTGTGTGTCTATGTATATGCTTGTTCATATATGCATATGGGTACACAAGTGCATGTGAATGTGTGTTTGAGTGTGTGTGTATGTGTGGTATATGTGTATGTGTGTGTGTGTGTGTGTGTGTGTGTGTGTGTGTGTGTGTCGGAGGGCAACCCTTGCCATCATTTTTCAAGAGCCATTCACTTTGTCTTTTGAGTCCTTGGCCTGAGGTTTCCCGATTAGGTTGGCTTCTGGCCAGTGAGTCCCAGAGATGCACCCTTCTCTGCCTCCCTAACACTAGGATTATAGGTATGTGCCACCATGCCCAGCTTTTTACATGGTGCTGGGGATCAAATTTAGCTCTTCACACTTGACTAGTTTCCCAGCCACTAACGCATTTCTCTTCCTGACAGTCCCACAGTGCTTATTTATGCAATACCTCGCAGGAGGAAGTGGCTAAATTTTCCGCATATGGGACCTCTGTGTTACCGTCTTGGTCACTTTTCTATAAACCCAAAGTTCTTTCAAAATAAAGTAAGAACTATGACCATGACAATTGAGACAACAGCTATGACCAGACTTTGCGGACCTGTGGGACAATAAGAAACTGTCCCCCGTAGCAAGTCTTGGCAGACACATGGGGAAGTGACAATATGGGTAGCGGTATTTCACCAGAGTGTCTTAGTGAGTTGCAGGAGCCTCTGTGATGCATTCATAGCCAAGCCCTCAGCTGGGCAACATTACATAGTTTTCTTCTTTCCCGCTTTAAGCTACCTTTTAAATTAGTTTGGAGTTCAAGATGGCCAGGCTTACAATGTGATGAGGCTCTTGAAGAAGAATTCAATTACGAACTATCCATGAGTTCTGTTCAGAGGCAACTCAGATCGTTGTGTGGATAGTAGCAATCCAGCAGCAGTGTTCATGCGCATGCAAATTTCATTTATAGAAACTTGGAAGATATTGGGCAGTAAATTATAAATTCAAATGTCAGAAGATGTCCATAAAGATGAAGGTAATTCTCATTTTCTTTGGAGCTGGCAGCACTGGCTAAAGCAGGATCAATAGTAATTAGGAAACGCAGACACGAGAATAATAAAAGACTGAAACCGGTCATTTGAGAGAACCTAGGAGATCACTCTGACACCAGAATTACTGAATTGGGAGGAAACACAGTTTTAGAGATGCCTGGCTTAAATCTTCCTGTTTGGAAAAGAATTCTTTTTGATGCTTTCAAAAACATCTCACTGGTTACAAAAGAACCCCATAAAGATATGGGGTCTCCTGTCTCAATCACACCCATCCAAGGCAGGGGGATATAAGCTTCAGAAATTTTGACACATATAAAGACGTGTGCAGAAACCTGTCTGTGGTTACATAAGAAGGTTCATAGCAGCTTCCCACACATCCATTAAGTGTCTCCAAAGAGTGAGAACTGCTCCAGAGATGAAAAATAAACTCTTTCTTGCACCTCTTCGTGTCCATTCGGAAAGTTGTTTCGACACTTCTGAATCATGCACCAGGATTTGTTTGGGAAACTGGTAGTCTGGGCCTAGTGGGCTCTCTGAAGTTATACTGTTGGGAGAAAAAAAATCAGTGTGGTTTTGCCTTAACATGTTGCTCTTTGCGCTAAATGGTTCCTGAGATACAACGTTTAAACATACTGGCCAAAAGATGAGCATTACAGAGTGGAAGGGTGGCTTCGGGGCGATTAGGATAGAGCATGGAGACCTCATGGACCATATCAGAGCCACGGAAGGGCTTGGAGAGGTGGCGTTGCTCTCTTCTGCTCGTTCTGCTCTGTGTGGACATAGCATGTGTGCCTCCTCCCTCAGGACATAGCATTGGGTACCATATTGGGGTGTAGCATTGGACTTCAAAACTGGGAGAATCTAAGTTGTTTTCCTTACAGATTATACTGTATGTGGGAGGACTCTCCAGAGGAATAGAACCAATAGAATGTACAATAGAATGTGGGTATTAAATATGATCATATCTATTTGAATATATGTGTATGTGTTTATAGGATTTGCTTATTGATCGGGGCCTGGGAAACTCAGCAGTGGCTGTCTACATGTTGGAGAAGTGGAAAGTCAGTCTCTTTGCCTAGAAAATGGGATACCTCGGAGGCCCTAAGTCAGCACTGGAAGCCTGGGGGGTTCCCTGCAGAGTAGCAGCATCAGGTACTGAGTCAGTATCAAAAGGCTGAAGAGGCTGGAGTCCCAAGTCAGAAGGTGCCAACATTTGAGAAAGAGGGCCCTGCAGGAAAGAAAGGACTTGCAGGTTTCACGCTGCCTCCTCTGACTTCCTTCTTCATCCCACAGTCGACCTGTTGGAAGGTGTCACCACTTTTGGATTGGTCCTTACTGTCCATGTCAAGCATTCTTGGACAGACTTTCAAAGAAACCCAAGTGGTCCACCATCCTAAGTACATATTAATGCAATCAATCGAGAAGCAAGACCACCCACACCGGCCTGTGTGCTTTGCTGTAAATGGCATAGATGAGCTTTGGCAGTTTCTATGAAGAAAAGGATACATGGAACACGCAGCATGTGCAGACGTCTGTTCTAGCTGCTTTACAGATATTAACTAATTTCATTCTCAATAAGCATTTCGGGTAGGGATTGATATCCTGTTTTACAAACAAGGAAAGGGAAGTATATATGGATTCGATGGTTTGTGTCAGGTGTGAAAAACTGGCAAATGGCACAGCTATAGTTTTTGGAGGCAAGGTTTGGGCCTGTAACTATGACAATCTCATATATGGCTTCTCAGTCCAGATGCATTACTCGTCTCGTAACTATGGAGGTAACAGAGGAATGTGGATGTGGGTTTGGTATTTGAGATTCTAGAAGTGTGGGTAATTTGGTCTTCACCTCCTTCTGGCTTCCCTAGAACAGGTTTTTCAGTCTTTTTTTTTTTTTTTAAATCTTATCTATAAAATACAGTAATGATAGTGTTTACCTCAAAAGGGTGTTCTGGGGGTAAAATGAGGTCATGTCCTTAGGGCTATAGACGTTGAATAACCTGCTCCCCAGTGCACCTGAATACTTTCTTTACCATTTACTTGCATATGAATCTTATAAGAGAAAACCCAAAGCTCGACAACCTTGATGCAAGGTAATGAATGTACTAATATTTAAATTTATTCCAATATCAATTTCATTAATTCCTTTTTGATGGAGGGGTGTTTGCTGTTTGTTTGTTTATTTATTTATTTATTTTGAGACAGAGTCAGTCTCTGCCAACTGGGCTATCCTCCAGCTCGTAGAGATCCACCTGTCTCTGCCTCCCGAGTGGTAGAATGGAAAGTATGTGCCACCAATCCCTACTTGCTACCTTCACACATTCCTGAACAGCAGTTAAAAGTTACGAGAACTGATCCCAAACAAGCAGGTCCAACCTGGTGATTTAGATTTACCACTCGAAGGAGATGAGTCAGATGGTTAATTGCCGCTTGTTAGACCCTTACACTCTTTTGGAAGATTTAAAAAAGTTACTTTCTTTTCGTGATTTCTTGTTAAGTTTTGTGTGTTTGCTCTGCTTGTGTGTGTGTGTGTGTGTGTGTGTGCCACGCATGTCAATTGAAGTCAGAGGACAGTCTCAGGTGTGTGTGTGTGTGTGTGTGTGTGTGCCACGCATATCAATTGAAGTCAGAGGACAGTCTCAGGTGTGTGTGTGTGTGTGTGTGTGTGTGTGTGTGTGTGTGTGTGTGTGCCACGCATGGCAATTGAAGTCAGAGGACAGTCTCAGGTGTGTGTGTGTGTGTGCCACGCATGGCAATTGAAGTCAGAGGACAGTCTCAGGTGTGTGTGTGTGTGTGTGTGTGTGTGTGTGTGTGTGTGTGTGCCACACATGGCAATTGAAGTCAGAGGACAGTCTCAGGTGTGTGTGTGTGTGTGTGTGTGTGTGTGTGTGTGTGTGTGTGTGTGTGCCACGCATGGCAATTGAAGTTAGAGGACAGTCTCAGGTGTGTGTGTGTGTGTGTGTGTGTGTGTGTGCCACGCATGGCAATTGAAGTCAGAGGACAGTCTCAGGTGTGTGTGTGTCCATCTTGTTTGAGGCTCTGTCTCTTTTAACAGTTTGTCTCTGTTGTGAGCTGCCTGGCTTTATCGCCTTTATTTCCAGGGCTTCTTGTGTCCTGTCTTTAGCTTCCATCTCACAAGGAGAGCACTTGGGTGACTGACTCAAGCTTCATGTGGGTTCTAGATATTTACACATAGCTCCTTATATTTATGTGGCAAGTGCTTTACCCACTGAGTCACCTCTCCAGTCCCCAGGAAAAATTGGTTTTGATGTACTATTCACTTCATTTTATTCGTTCTCTGGCCTGAATGCTCATATCACAGGTATTGCAAAATATGATGCAATTTGCGGTGAAAAGTGGAGATATCAACACATAACATTTAGATGAATGATTTGCGTTGCACGTTTCAGGTATTAAAATGATAAGCTATGGAAATGGCATTCCTGGGCTGTCCTATGCTAACATGGTGCCCCATCAACACTCCTAGAGGTGGCACGGGAGTTCTGATTTGTAAAACATTGTCCCCCAGGGCTCCTCTCCACTCATTTTCCTTCTGACTTCAGGTTCCTAGGCCACTTTGCACAGGATCAAAGCAGTGTTCACGCAGAGTATCAGTGTATGTCGGCGGTTCATGTTGGTGAATATTCAGAATAATGGCATCCTGCTTAAAAACAAAAAGGTGTATCCCGAGGAAAAGTGTTGGAAAGGCATTGCAATCAACGCTGTCAGTCTTTGCCTACATCTGATAGTATTCTAAAGAGAAAAATCCCCTTACAACTTTCAGAGTCTTGACTGCCTGCAGGGATGCCAAGTGATTCTGACTTCAGAATGCACAGAAAGCAGACACGAAGCCTTCACGTGACTGATGCAAACTCTTCCTCGCGTGTTTAACTCTCTCAGGCACCTCTGGGAGGAGATACCTGTCCAGGCTAAAAGTCTGAGCATCTGAGAGATGCGAGTGCTCATCCCAGGGGTTACTGCCTGATCAAACAGACCTTCCTAAATGTAGCTGTCCTGCTCTCCTCACTCAAAACACAAGTTAGCAACATATGTCCTAAATTCGCAGTGAAGCATAAGCCTAGCCCTCATTATTCTAGATGGGTTTAATCTTTTAAAAAATTATGTATTCATTTTATTGTGTGTGTGTGTGTGCGTGCGTGTGTGTGTGTTTTATGTGTGTACATGAGAATGTAGAAGCCAGAAGTCAACATCAGTTGTCTGTCTTGGTCACTCTCCACGTTAGGTTTTGAAATAGGATCTCTCCCTAAGCCAGGCTCACCAGTTCATTCAGACCGGGTTTGCATGGGTTCTGGGAAGTTTAGAGCCTCTTTCAATGACAGCAACAGGAGAGTTTGATCGAGGGGGTGAGGGGGACCCACCAGGTGCAAAGCACAGCTCTAGAAAGGAGTAGAAAGCAGGAGACTGAGGAAATGTTTCAGAGGACGCGGGCCAAGGGGGTGGCGGTGCATGCCTGTAATCCCTGAAGTAGAGGCAGGAGGATTGGGAATGCAAAGCTTGGCCTATATGAGGCCCTGTCTCAAACAATACAAAAAACCTCCCTAAAATGGAATAAAAATGTCAGAGAAAGGACAAAGAACTAGCCATAGTCCTACAGAAGTGAAGCAGGCATATGCATATGTCACACAGATGACACTCCTCCCTATGTAAAATAGCTTCAGTGTCACGCTCCTTAAAGCAAACAGCATGACATGTGCGTGATGTCACCTGTGTGAGGCTCCCTCCCATGTAAAACAGCTCCAGGGTCACCCTCCATGAAGGAACCTGAGGAACGGATTCTCTCTGCTCTGAAATGACTGCACGACCCTCAAAACAATCTTGGGGGACTTGAGTACTAATAAACATCGGCCAAAAGCACAAGTGATACATTTCTGACAGTCTCGTCCTTTGGGACGCCAGCGAAGAATCAGCAAATATTCATCAAAGGGTAGCTACAGTGCTCGAGAAATGAGAATCAATGAACCAGGCTCCTTTCTTCCCTTATGGGGGATGCACCAGCGACACAGCTAACAGTGCGCTTCATCTACATGTAGACACACACAGCATCGGAAGCAGAGACACTCAGAAAAATTACACCAAAGGAAGAGACATCTGGAGGGAACCCTCAGCCCATCCTTGAAGGACAGGTGTCAGTTACCTGCCCTGGAAAGAAACAATACAGAAAAGACAAGTCTGGGGGGTGGGGCATGAGGGAGATGACTCAGTGGATAGGGTATCCTGTACAAACATAAGGGTCTGAGTTTGGATTCCCAGCACCCACATAAAAATCTGGGCTCAGAAGATATGTGTTTGTCATGTCAGTATTGGGGAGGTAATGAGAGGGGCTCCTCAGGGATTTCCAGCGAGCCAGTCTTGTCGATTTAGTAAGATCCACGTTCAGGAGAGACCCTGTCCCAAAATATCAGCCAGAGAAGAGATTGTGGAAGATGCCCAATGTTGACCTTTGCCCTCCACATACATACACAGAAACACATACAATTTTTAGAAAAGGATAATCTCTAAGTTAGGGCATAGCAAACACAGGGCTGTCAAAATTGGAGACAGGCAGACCCCAAGATGGAGGCTTCAGGCTTCAAGACTTCAAGGTTGATATCTCAAAGTTGTTTTGATTTGCATTTCCCTGATTGCTAAGGAGGATGAGCATGACCTTAAGTGTCTTTTGGCCACTTGAACTTCTTCTATTGAGAATTCTCTGTTCAGATCAGTGCCCCATTTTTTAATTGGGTTAATTAGCATTTTAAAGTCTAGTTTCTTGAGGTCTTTATATATTTTGGAAATCAGACCTTTGTGTGTTGCGGGGTTGGTGAAGATCTTCTCCCAGTCAGTGGGTTGCCTTTTTGTCTTAGTGACAGTGTCCTTTGCTTTACAGAAACTTCTCAGTTTCAGTAGGTCCCATTTATTCAATGTTGCCCTTAATGTCTGTGCTGCTGGGGTTATACCTAGGAAGCGATCGCCTGTGCCCATATGTTGTAGGGTACTTCCCACTTTCTCTTCTATCAGGTTCAGTGTGTTCAGATTGATATTGAGGTCTTTGATCCATTTGGACTTGAGTTTTGTGCATGGTGATAGATATGGGTCTATTTTAATTCTTCTACAGGTTGACATCCAGTTGTGCCAGCACCATTTGTTGAAGATGCTTTCTTTCTTCCATTGTATACTTTTAGCTCCTTTATCAAAAATGAGGTGTTCATAGGTTTGTGGGTTAATGTCAGGGTCTTCTATACGATTCCATTGGTCGACTTCTCTGTTTTTATGCCAATACCACACTGTTTTCATTACTGTAGCTCTGTAATAGAGTTTGAAGTCAGGGATGGTAATGCCTCCAGAAGTTCCTTTATTGTATAAGATTGTTTTGGCTATCCTGGATTTTTTGTTTTTCCATATAAAGTTGATTATTGTCCTCTCAAGATCTGTGAAGAATTTTGATGGGACCTTGATGGGGATTGCATTGAATCTATAAATTGCCTTTGGTAGAATTGCCATTTTTACTATGTTGATCCTCCCAATCCAAGAGCAAGGGAGATCCTTCCATTTTCTGGTATCCTCTTCAATTTCTTTCTTCAATGCCTTAAAGTTCTTGTCAAATAGATCTTTCACTTCCTTGGTTAGAGTTACCCCAAGATATTTTATGCTGTTTGTGACTATCGTGAAAGGTGACGCTTCTCTGATTTCTCTCTCTGCTTCCATATCCTTTATGTATAGGAGGGCGACTGATTTTTTGGAGTTGATCTTGTATCCTGCCACATTACTAAAGGTGTTTATCAGTGGTAGGAGTTCTTTGGTGGGGTTTTTGGGGTCGCTTATGTACACTATCATATCATCTGCAAATAATGAAAGTTTAACCTCTTCCTTTCCAATTCAAATCCCCTTGATCCCCTTATGTTGTCTTATTGCTATTGCTAAAACTTCAAGCACTATATTGAAGAGGTATCTAGAGAGTGGACAGCCTTGTCGTATTCCTGATTTTAGTGGGATGGCTTTGAGTTTCTCTCCATTTAGTTTGATATTAGCTGTCGGTTTGCTTTGAGATATCATCTTACACCTGTCAGAATGGCTAAAATCAAAAACACCAATGATAGCCTTTGCTGGAGAGGTTGTGGAGAAAGGGGTACCCTCATCCATTGCTGGTGGGAATGCAAACTTGTGCAACCACTTTGGAAAGCAGTGAGGCAGTTTCTCAGGAAATTCGGGATCAACACACCCCTGGACCCAGCAATACCACTCTTGGGAATATACCCAAGAGATGCCCTATCATACAACAAAAGTATATGCTCAACTATGTTCATAGCAGCATTATTTGTAATAGCCAGAACCTGGAAACAACCTAGATGCCCTTCAATGGAAGAATGGATGAAGAAAGTATGGAATATATACACATTAGAGTACTACTCAGCGATAAAAAACAATGACTTCTCGAATTTTGCATGCAAATGGATGGAAATAGAAGACACTATCCTGAGTGAGGTAAGCCAGACCCAAAAAGATGAACATGGGATGTACTCACTCATAATTGGGTTCTAGCCATAAATAAAGGTCAGTGAGTCTATAATTTGATATCCTAAAGAAGCTAAATAAGAAGGTGAACCCAAAGAAAAACATATAGCTATCCTCCTGGTTATGGGAAGTAGACAAGATTGCCGGAAAAAAAACTGGGATCTTGGGGGTGGGGTGGGAGGGGGGTAAGGGGAGATGGGAAGAGAAAAGTGAGAAGGGTAGGATGGGGGGAACTTGGGGAAACGGGATGATTGGGATAAAGGAAGGTTGGATAGGGGAGCAGGGAAGCACATATCTTAATTAAGGGAGCCATCTTAGGGTTGGCAAGAGACTTGGACCTAGAGGGGCTCCCAGGTGCCCAGGGCGATGTCCCCAGTTAGTTCCTGGGGCAGCTGAGGATAGGGAACCTGAAATGACCCTATCCTATAGCCATACTGATGAATATCTTGCATATCACCATAGAACCTTCATCTGGTGATGGATGGAGATAGAGACAGAGACCCACACTGGAGCACCGGACTGAGCTCCCAATGTCCCAATGAGGAGCAGAAGGAGGGAGAACATGAGCAAAGAAGTCAGGACCACAATGGGTGCACCCACCCACGGAGACAGTGGGGCTGATCTATTGGGAGCTCACCAAGGCCAGCTGGGCTGTGACTGAAAAAGCATGGGATAAAACCGGACTCTCTGAATATGGCGGACAATGAGGGCTGCTGAGAAGCCAAGGACAATGGCACTGGGTTTTAATCCTACTTCATGTTCTGGCTTTGTGGGAGCCTAGCCAGTTTGGATGTTCACCTTCCTAGACCAGGATGGAGGGAGGAGGACTTTGGACTTTCCACAGGGCAGGGAACCCTGACTGCTCTTCAGATTGGAGAGGGAGGGGAAGAGGAGTAGGGGGAGGGGGAGAGGAGTGGGAGGAGGGGGAGGGAAATGAGAGGCTGGGAGGAGGCGGAAAATTTTCTTTTCAATAAAAAAAAATAAAAGAAAGACTTCAAGGTTACAGCTTGGCGATACAGGATGGCAGAGGTGGGTGGGGGTAGGGAAGTGGGTGCTGACTGCAGATGTTCACAGTAGAAGTTGCAGTTTGGTGAGCACCAAAACTAGATGACTCATTTCGGTGCCTCAGATATTGATAGAGTAACGGCTAGTGGTTGCTATTGTCTTACAGCATTTGAATCTGACATAAAAGGGAAGAATGCTTAAAGCTAAACCTGAAAGCTTTTCGCAGCCATAGGAGATGAAAACAGAAACGTCCTCAGCGGCTGACGACTAGAGATGACAGGGAGGATGTTCAGTAGCGGAGATGCTCTGTGTGTGACAGAGAGGGAAGAACAGGAAGCTCGGAGAGGCCGTGCTTAGGTAGGAAAACGTGATAGATAAGAGACACAGCCTTCAGTTTCTGCTCTGTAGATTAAACACTGGAAGTCTCCCATGAGGCCAAGTGTTACTGCTTCATTGCTAATCTCTGCTGCCATATCCTTCTGAACAAGGGTCTACCCACACTCCTCTAGGGTTTAATCTACTGCTTGGGAGTAGACCTTGGGGGTTTCTCTGTAACTTTGGAGCCTGTCCTGGAACTATCTCTCGTAGACCAGGATGGCCTTGAACCACAGAAATCCACCAGTATCTGCCTCCCAAGTGCTAGGATTAATGGCGTGCACCACCACCAACTGGCTTTGGGACTCTTTTAGATGTGGGAACTATCTTGGAAATACCAGGGAGTTTCCACGCTGTGGTCTGAGTGTGAAACGGTGCCCACAGGCTCATGTGTCTGAACACTGGTGGGTGGGACCTTGGTGAAGAGGGGCTTGCTGGGGGAACTGAGTCACGGGAAGCAGGCTGTGAGGTTTTGTAGTTCAGCCCCACTTCCTGTCTCCTCTCTGCTTCTGGGATATGAGCACAGTGTGAGCAGCTGCCTGACATTCCCGCCTTAATGAAGTAGGCCTTATTCTGAGTCGCTTTTTCTGGCATATTGTCACAACTGGGAGAAAAGGTAACAATGCATCAGCTTTGACTAAATGGTACCATAAAGGGAGACGTGAGTGCTGGCTGTTCGCCCTACGAACACAGGGAACGAGGCTGTCTCAAGTCCGGTTCTGTCTCCACCTGCCTCTAGAACTCCTGCAATGCATCAATAGGACTCACCTAGGCAAGCTGCTGGCTCTCTCACCCTTCATTCTGACAAAAGAAAACTGTCACATTCTTTTATTATTATTATTTATTTATTAAAGATTTTTGTCTCTTCCCCGCCACCGCCTACCATATCCCTCCCCTTCCCCCAATCAACTCCCCCTCTCTCATCAGCCTGAAGAGCAGACCACTGGGTTCCCTGCCCTGTGGGGAGTCCACGGACCTCCCACCTCCTTTCAGGTCTAGTAAGGTGAACATCCAAACAGCCTAGGCTCCCACAAAGCCAGTATGTGCAGTAGGATCAAAACCCAGTGCCATTGTTCTTGACTTCTCAGCAGTCCTCATTGTTCGCTATGTTCAGTGAGTCCGGTTTTATCCCATGCTTTTTCAGACCCAGTCCAGCTGGCCTTGGTGAGTTCCCGAAAGAACATCCCCATTGTCTCAGTGTGTGGGTGCACCCCTCATGGCCCTGAGTTCCTTGCTTGTGCTCTCTTTCCTTCTGCTCCCGATTTGGACCTTGGGGTTGTAGTCTGGTGCTCCAATGTGGGAATCTGTCTCTATCTCCTTTCATCGCCTGATGAAGGTTAATATCCAGGAGGATGTCTATATGTTTTTCTTTGGGTTCACCTTCTTATTTAGCTTCTCTAGGATCACGAATTATAGGCTCAATGTCCTTTATTTATGGCTAGAAACGAAATATGAGTGAGTACATCCCATGTTCCTCTTTTTGGGTCTGGCTTACCTCACTCAGGATAGTGTCTTCTATTTCCATCCATTTGCATGCAAAATTCGAGAAGTCATTGTTTTTTACTGCTGAGTAATACTGTAATATGTATATATTCCATACTTTCTTCATCCATTCTTCCATTGAAGGGCATCTAGGTTGTTTCCAGGTTCTGGCTATTACAAACAATGCTGCTATGAACATAGTTGAGCATGTACTTTTGTTGTATGATAGGGCATCTCTTGGGTATATTCCCAAGAGTGGTATTGCTGGGTCCAGGGGTAGGTTGATCCCGAATTTCCTGAGAAACTGCCACACTGCTTTCCAAAGTGGTTGCACAAGTTTGCATTCCCACCAGCAATGGATGAGTGTACCCCTTTCTCCACAACCTCTCCAGCAAAGGCTATCATTGGTGTTTTTTATTTTAGCCATTCTGACAGGTGTAAGATGGTATCTTAAAGTTGTCTTGATTTGCATTTCCCTGATCGCTAAGGAAGTTAAGCATGACCTTAAGTGTCTTTTGGCCATTTGAACTTCTTCTGTTGAGAATTCTCTGTTCAGTTTATTGCTCCATTTTATAATTGGGTTGATTAGCCTTTTATGGTCTAGTTTCTTGAGTTTTTTATATATTTTGGAGATCAGACCTTTGTCTGTTGCGGGGTTGATGAAGTTCTTCTCCCAGTCAGTGGGTTGCCTTTTTGTCTTAGCCACAGTTCTTGAGGTAAATACTTTCAGTGGGACCCAAGAAGAGCACACGAATATTTACAAAGAAACGCCCGTGCTTTGGGGAAAATTCCCTAAAGGAAAACTAAAACAAAACCAAAAAGCAACGAGCAAACAAGCAACAGGTTTATTGAACACCCCAAGAGGGGTGTCAGGCTGGCTTGTAACGAGGGCTCCGACCTGCATCCCTGGTTAGTATTTTATTGTGGTTCTTGTGGGAGAGAGAGCACACTTAGCTTCCCCACACTCTTTGCTTTCTTAAGTTATTATTTCTAAGCCTTTCACTTGCCCTTTTCTTAATTGGCCTATTATGGAATAAAATTGATATTATACACATTGCTTAGCAACAAGAACAAATGGTTCCTTTGTGTGCGCGTTATGATAGTGCCAAGACTCTCAATGATTTTCTATGTGCTACATGTTCATTCTCTTGTCATTTTTGTTCATACCCTTTAAAAGAAATCTTGAAGTTTTAAAAACTCCATTTACTTATTTATTTGTGAGTGTGTGTGTGTGTGGGGGGGGGCAAACATGTCATCACGAGCCTGTAGAAGCCAGAGGGCGGCTTGCAGTATCCAGGTCTCTCTTTTCACCACAAGAGTCCTGGGGATCAAACTCAGATGTCTGTCTTGGCAGGTGCACCCGCTGAGCCATCTTGCTGGCCAGCTAGGCATGTTTTGATATGGCTATAACCTTGATAAAATTTGAGCTGTATTTGGGAATTGAGGGACGTAACGCTAGAAAACTGCATGGCGACGTTAGCAGACTGGAGGGGCCGGAGGACAGTCACACAAGTTAAAGTTCCCTGTGCTTCTGTTTCATCCTCACTGTGGCTCAGGGGAGTGGATTGTTGAAAAGAGTGAGGTGTAGTGATGGTCAGGAAATTGCTCAGTGCTGCTCTGTGGGTACACGAGTTCTAGTTGGTATTAATAATAAAAATCTGGAGACAGACATTAGGGGATGAAAGCTGAAAAATCAGAGAAGTAGAGCAGGCCAGCCACTAGAGATCTTACCTCTACTGCTCTCAGCCCCCAAAGAGACCTAGCTCCTCTCTCCACCCTGCCTTACCACCTCCTCTCTCCATGGAGCCATATCACTTCCTGTTTGTCTGTATAGATATCTAGAACTCTATGGTTAACTAATGGCTAGCCCCTCCCTCTATCTTCAGGCAAGCTTTATAGAGCACAGAATATCACCACACAATGATGGGAACCCAGGGTGCTAAGGTCAAAGCCTCTTAATGTTTCCTCTTGTTGTTAGCCAATGCTATAGATTTCCCCATAGAGTTGGTGCCGGGCCCATCCATCATTTTATGGTTTTGGTGTGAAGTGTAGGCCTGGGTTGAGGTTCTTGCCTAGATGGTGGCGCTATTGAGAGAGGATTAGCACAGGAAAGGGCTAACATCGGCAATGCATGAAGCCTGAATGGGCTGTTTGAAGGGGGTTGTAGGAAGTAGGGTATTGAGTGGGGTGTGCTTTAGGGGGATATAGTTTGTCCCCAGAACCTTCATACCACAAATTGCTTCTTGTGCAGCCTGATTTCATGGTGCAGTTTCTGCCATGATGTTTCCCCCTTACTGTGAGTCAACAGGGCTGAGGCTGAACAACGGTGATTCAAACCTTTGAAGCCACCAGCCAACTGCGTCTTTTCTCCCTCGAGTTGACAGACTCTGATTTTTGTCATGGCAACGAAAAGGCTAAAGTCATTATTAAACGTTAAAAAGTTATTGGGTGGGGAACATGACTGCCACTGTCTGAATTAGTTGGCAGTTATTACTGAATGAGCTGGCTCTCCCTCGTGTGCTTGGGGACTTGTGTCAACTGAAGCTTTACTGAGCACGTCTAAGCAACAGAATTTCTGGAATGGCAGGTGCGGTTTTATGCCATGCCCCTGTGGAGTTGGGTCAGTTTGTCTGCCGTTGTTCCTTCACCACGGTTCAGGTCCATGATAGAAATGAGGAGATATACCTGGGAGGATTCCAGTCCTGTGGTCTGGTAGGCCTATGGCTGAAATAGCTGCATATTTAGCAAGGAAAGAGAGAGGGAAAGGGGAGAGAGAGAGAAGGAGAGGAAAAGGGGGAGAGGGATATATATGTACATATACATACACATGAGAGAGAGACATATATAAGAGAGAGAGATAGGGAAGGAAAGGAACAGAGAGAGAAGAAAGTAGGGAAGACTGGGAGGGATGAGGGAAGGAGAAGAGGGGGGTTAGAGGAAGAGAAGAGGAGGAGGGAGAGGAGCAGGAGGAAGAGACTAGGTGGTGGTTTAATTCTGTGTGCTGTCATGGGCTCAGGGTTCACCCTTTTTTACCTTCATCCCCCTCAAGATTTGGCCACAGTTTGAAGCTTGGCCAAACTTGGGAGCTTGAAAAGTACATTTGGAGTAGTTCCTCTGAACAGGCGAATCCATGATGCTCAGAGCTCTCAAGTTTGAGCTGCTGGGTGTCCATACATCTGTGCTCTACAGACAGGCTAATGTGTGGCTCTCAGGGATGGCAGAGGTCTCCTTCATCCCAGCACTCGCTCGGGCTAGGGCAGCAGGGCGAATATGCTGAAGGTACTGTGTGTGGGCAAGATCAGGAGTCACCAACTCCAGCCTGCAGAGTCTGTTTTGCTCTGTGTGTGAATGAAAGAGAAGGGAGAGGCAGTGGCTTCGTGTGGGAGTGGATCAGTTCAGTGGGGCAGTGGCCCATGTTCCGGGCAACAGCTTCCTATTCCTGCTGAGGCACATGCGTTATTAGTAACTAGTAACCCTAATTAAAGTTAGTGGGTCACAGGAAAACCAACAAAACAAGACATGAAAGTGGGAGGGAGTCTATTGGGAAGAAAACAGGGTTCGACAGGAATTGGAGGATCTGAAAGGATGACGGGGAAAATGAAAATGAGCAAATGCGGGCATTATAAATATCTAGGTATGTATGAAACTGCCAGGGAGTTAACAGAAGAAACAGAGCAAAGGAAGAACTATTACCCCAGAAGGAAAGTGTGTCAACACAGCGCGTTGAAAATTGAGGGGAGTACCAGAAAAATACAACTCAAAATGCACCCCGAGGCTGCCAATGAGAGGGTCAGAGGGAAAGGCGGAGGTAACAGAATTCTTGCAACAGCTCTGTCTGTCCGTCCCCCACCCTCATCTCTCTTCTACAGCTTGGCCTTTCTACCCTTCACCCCTGCCCTGTCATTATCTGCAGATGTTATCTGCCCAGCAGATGTTGTAACCTGTGAGATCCCAAGGCTTATTCCCACCCTGCTCTGCTGCCCTTCCCCCACCCGCCTGCCCTGGACTCAAGGTTCCTGAAAAGGGAGCTAAGGATGGAGGAACCCAGGAGCCCAGGGAAGGAAGGGCAGAATCCTGAATACACATGGCAGCCAGAAGCTGAGGAGAGCTCTTTTGACAGTTGGAAAAGTAAATATTTATTTCACAGATCTTGTGTCTTTGGTTCCACTCAGTGGACCACAGGTATAGTTTTGTTTCCATCTAAGGCACCTCTGGAAGACGGGACTTTGCAAACAGCCTCCTTTTATCCCTCAGTGGATGCTTGCCAGAGTGACATTTTCCTCACTCACTGTTTCTGTGGAGGAATGAAGCCTTGTGGATGATGAAGGTAGGGGACTTCACTCTTGCGCCGTGAGAACAAATGCCTACATTTGCACCCAATAGGAATCAACTCCAGCCAGTGGCCCAGGAAAGCAATTGCTTAACCCAAATCTGTAGGTGAAAGTTGAGATTTGTGAATCACCCCATGGAACGTGGTCCCGAAAATAATCGTGATAGTAAAGTAAAGGCTGTGAGTTATGGAAGGGCAAGAGGGGGAGTCTCCCCGTGTGTGAAAGTGCAATCCTGCCTCTGAGAAGATTCTTAGGTGTCTCAGTGAAAAATACTAGCTTTGAAACAGCTTGATCTGCCCTGCTTGGTTTCCTCCATCTAATTCCTTTTGATTGCTTCTTTTTCTGGGATACAGACAAAACAAAACTTTTATATATTACATATAAAACAAGGAAAACTTAAAAAGAAAAATCTCAATGCAAAATCACTTTATGTGCCTGTAATCTGTCCCTCACTCTCTGGAGGGGACAGCGCTACCATACTGTATTGCCCATAGCGACAATGACTTTTTCCAACCTCACGACCTCTTACCTTCTTTCCCTTGTCACAAGATGGTGTACAAAGGACGCTAGGATTGCAACAGGTTGAGCTTCCAGAAACAACCTACCAGGAGAGCTACAGAATCCTTCATCTGCTGCAAGGCAGCCTAAAATAAATTAATCTGAAATAAGACTCAGAAGTCTTTTCTGCCCTCCGTAAGGTAGGGAGAATGATTAACACGTGATTCCCTTTGATGAAGCAGAATTGTCTACGGACAGCAGAAAGATTTCTACCAGATGTCCTTCGATAAGATCACAAGTGTTAAGTAACGTGGTGACTTCTAACAGGCTGACAATCACAGCTTAAATTTCATAAGCTCTCTGGGGGAGCCTCTGTGACCGAGATCAGGACCCGTGGGATTTGTTTTCTAATACCTGTAAACAATAAGCTCCATTAGACATTGCCTCAGATAGGCTCTGAGACTTTGCTATCTACAAGTGGTGATCAGTTTTGTGAAAACATACATTAGCCATTAAACTGATACTTCCCTCTGGGAAGTATTTTTTATAAACATTTATATTTTCTCAGCCCTCTTATCATAATATCACGGAGCACCATTCATTGTGAAAGGAAATGAGAAAAAATCAGTGGTAGGGTTGGGTTGAAGCCTGCAGTTTATTGGGGTTTTTCTGTCTGTCTGTAGAGGGGGGACTCTGATACTGGGGACTGCTGGTCTTTGGGGATTTATTTTTAATGTCTTTACTCTGTCTCAGTTTGTTCAGAAATTACTTTCTTCATTTTCCTGGCTTCATCTAACTATTGATGTCAACATGAACACTTAGCTTAACATGTCAGGACTGAATTTTCCTTAGACACGGTGCATAGTAGAAAATGTGCACTGGGTTCTCAAAGTTTCTTTTCTGGTCTCTAAACCTTTCAAGTCTGGCCTCTTAGTAGGAGCCCATTTGTTTGCAGGCAAAAAAAAAAAAAAAAAAAAAAAAAAAAAGAAGTGTTGCCACCTGTAGGTAGAAAAGGAACTACAGAAGAAGGGGGGAAATATTATTTTTACTAGCATATGGTTTGGCCTTGGAAATCCCAAGTGCCATCCTTTCCTTTTTCTTCCCCCACATCACTGTCAGTTCCCATCTATACCACAGTAATTATATAGCTTTATTTTTCTTGGGTATATGTAAAGGGCCTGATGGATTGATCGCAGGATGGAAATCTCAACTTGACATGATAAACCCCTCCATCTCCTGCATGATTTTGTTTTTAATGTTGAACAAAAGTTGAAGATCGGTACATAGGGGGAAAAAAAGATGCAAGAGAGATGATTCATTTTTTAACTGAAGATGCTTTTTGAGCATCTATGAACTCAATTTTTAATGAAAAAGAAACAATAATCATGGTGTTGCTAGTGCTAAAAGACAGTACATAAACCAAAACCCAGATTCAACTCTCCTCGCTTCCATCTGAGGGAAAAATGTCCCTTCAAAACAGAAAAACCAAACCAAACCAAAACAGAACAATTAGAAGGGGGGGAAAAAAAGGAAACTTTGATAAATTAAAGAACCATCTACCAGTTAAACTGACACTCCGTATGCAGAGGACCCAATTTCCATGCATGTTATAAAAAATGTGTTAAATCAACTAACATTGATATAACTTCAAGCAATTAGGAGCATGCTAATCACGATATGAGTCTTCAGCTGTAAATAATTGTGCTGCCCAAGGCTATGCTTTAATTCTTGGCTTGCTGTATCTATAAACAATAATCACACCGCAAAGCAAGTTGTGTTGTTTTTGTTCACAGTTTGGGAAATGATTTTTATACCCTACAGTGATGCTGATGGCTATTTTGACCTTCAGGAACTCCGGCCCGCGAGGCTAAGAGCTAATGTGTACTCGCATCGATCTGAGTTGGAGGCACACAGCGGGTTACAGTGGCTGTTTTACTACCAGCACAAAAGCTCTATCGTCAATCAGAGAGCTATGTGAAAAGGGGGCTTGCCGCTGTGACTCAATAAATGGGGACATTAGGAGGAAATGTTATAATTGCTGCTACCCACATCTTGTTAATGAGTAATGTACACTCAGACGCCATGCGACTGCAGCTAAACTGTTTATACAATTTATTCTTATGTTGCAACTAACATTTAACATAATGAAGTATCATAATTGTGGCCATTAAAGTCAAGATTAAGATTTGTTTAATTAGAATTAAGAAAATGTAAAAGAGAAAACTCTTTTCCAATGGTGAGTGTACGGGATGGATGTGGTGGTGTGCAGGGGAAAGACACTTGGATGGAGCTGATAGCAGATATTGTGTACATAAAATTGCTCGTTGGAGGTCTCGTCTTTGAATATTTTCCCCCAATGCTCTAGTCAAAAGTACAGAGAACACAAAATAGAAAGGGCATTAAGTTGGCTCTGGATAAATACAGAGTGTTATTATACAGATCGTTAGAGTTGTAGCTTTTACATTTTAGAATTTACATTACCCCTAGGCTAAACAAATAATATCTTAAAACACACAACTCATATTACCATCCAGGCAAGTTATCAAATGAATTAGAGAGGAAATAAGCTCTTGACTTTGTATAGGAAATGTCATAACTTTGTAAAGCCAAATGGTCATTAAACCTCTATTTTAATTATCTGCATGTCCAAACGCAGGCACTTATATAATACGATATTTTTACATAAGCCGAGGGACAGAGCATGGCTAATGGAATGCTTGGAGGAA
This sequence comes from Microtus pennsylvanicus, assembly GCF_037038515.1. Classification (NCBI taxonomy): domain Eukaryota; kingdom Metazoa; phylum Chordata; class Mammalia; order Rodentia; family Cricetidae; genus Microtus; species Microtus pennsylvanicus. Next base: position 91,574,621 of record NC_134582.1, read on the forward strand.
ATGCAGCCTGTCCAGATTCATTAAGTGAACCCGTCTCATCCGGGTCATTCATGTTTTCCTTGCCTTCCTATATCGTTAAGTGCTTAAGAGTCCCCAAATGCTCTCAGCAACAGAGCTACTAGGGCTTTCTCTTTCCGAGGTGGGGTTTTCACCCTGTCAGAAGGAAGGCTATTTCTAAGCAGCTCAGCTTGTCCTCCCGTGACACCCATGTTCACATTTTCTTCTCAACTTTCTTTTTTAAATTTCGGATGGGAATTTCTTTCTAAAGAATCTCTTTTATTTTTAAGGTTACACACGAGCTTCTTCTTCCCCATCCAACACCCCCTCCCCGCCCCATATAACACGTCTTGCTCTCCTTCAAATCCATGGCTTCTTTTTTTCATTAGTTATTTATTGTTGCATGCATACATGCATGTATATGTATCTCTCTATATACATATAGGTCTGCATTTTGATTGGTTGTGGTTTTCTGTAATCGTCTCCATCTGTTGCAAAGAGAAGACTCTTTGATGAGGGGGTAGGACTACACTTAAGTGTAAGTATAATGACAAATATTTAGATATAATTAGGAATTATGCTGGCTTACTAAAGTGGTGGTGTAGTCTCCTCCAAGATTTATGACTGCACTAGCCCTGGGTAGCTGGATAGATTACCAGGACCAGACATGACTTTCCTCTTGTTGAATCACTCTCGAGTCCAATTAGAGAGCTAATGGTTATTGCCAAATTATGTGTGCTGCTACTGAATCTTTTTGGCTATCATATCATGCTGGTCATTGTAGTTCGTAAGCATCATAGCTGGGTAGGAATGTTGTTTACTTCCTTTCTTTGGAAGCTTACATGATGCCTTCCGGTACCATGAAAGCAGGTCCTTAGGAAGAAGGCATCCAGCTCAGGGTCCTATGGTCTCTGTGTCTCAAGTGCATGGTATCTTCAGCGATAAGGACTTGCCTTCCCACGTAAGGGGGACAACCAAGGGCAAGAACAGTAGTCAGGGTATTTTAGAGTCTTTAGGACAATGCTGAACAACAACCCAAAAGAGGGCTTCTTAGGTGTTCGGCTCTTTGTTAGGTAGTCTTTGGCTCTTGAATGTGTCATTGTCAACTCAGATGTGAAAATGTCACTTAAATTATATATGCATATTTATACACAGGCTTATGTGTAGTGCAGTTTTTGATGGTTGATAATATGGTTTTATATAACCTTTTAAAATATCCTTAATGTTATTTTATCTTCTTCCTGTTGGAAATTTCATATTCTTGTCCTTGAAGACTCCATCAATATGGAACTTTGCTACAAATAGAGTCGAAGGAAAAATGGGTTAAACTCAGAGAAAGAGACTTCTATTCCTTAAACCTTTGTCCTTTTGGTTCTGTGATGTGAGCTGGTCACCTGACACACCATTGCTTCTTCACTAAATAGATGAGGTGAACTGTTCCTTCCCTATGTCTCTAGTAAAGCTTTCAGAGGATCTAAGGTCCTCACAAATTTAGGTGAAACTGAAGCTTTAGTAACCAAAGTAAGTTGTCTTGTGAGTCAACTCCTTGAGATGACTCATAATGACATCTTTAGCCACAGATGATTACCAAAAGTGGGCATCAAAACAAAGCAGCAACAACAATAACAACAAAATCAAACCAAAACAAAGGTGATACTTTTTCAGTCCTCAGAGGAACTCATTACCTTTTCTGTTCTTGCATCTTACATGTTGTGGAGGTTCTCATGGATGAAGGTGATCACCATTTGCATAAAACGCTATAAAGATTTTGTTTTGAAATCTCAATTCAAATTCAAATACTTCTAATTATTAAAATCAAATCAAAACAAAACAACAAGAGCAAAAATCCCCATAACAGTCAGGAATGTCTTCTCACGTCTCTTAAAGCCATAAAAAAAAAATCCTGATGAAAGAAAAAAGAAGCAAGTGATGATTTGATTTTGTAGCAATAAATAGTTCAAGATAATGTGTTTGCGAATGCTATCTGATTGGCCTGCAGTTATGGTGTGGTATGTGAGAGTTGATATCAGATTTCTTAGCTTACTCTAGAATTTATTTTTATAGTCTGTTCTTCTCTATAAATTAAACATGACAGGTTGAGTTTTGTCCGCACTTAAAATGTTGCATAAATTTAGAGTTTATCAACTTGAACAAATGCTCAGGAATTCCAGCTAGCAAGTGGAAGTAAGGGTATTTATTTAATGCATTTATTCATTGAGGGTCCTGACATGTATCAGTCACTGTACTGAACAGAAAATAGCATGAATTAAGTTCCAGTGGCTTTCACACTTTTTAATTCTCTGTGGGAAAATGGGAAGGTTCAATGTGGTGATACTATAAATGATCTCTTCCTGTTTTAGGGATCATTTAAAAATTGTTGATAATCACCTCAGGTTGTGGGTACACTCTTTTTCTAGGCCTGCCCCAAATGAGGATCTGAGTAAAAACATTTGTTGTCATCTAACTCCTTCTTAATGATTAAAGCTAAGCCCTCAGTTTACCCTCCTCTCCATCTTTCCTCCTGCCCTTTCTTCTTTAAATCATCTCTCCCCAAAACTCCATTGGTACTTCTGGGAGTGTCAAGCTGAAGAACAACTAAATTTTTACATTTTGTTTTTTTGTAGCTCAGTTGATTTATTTAAAACAACCACAATCAGGAAAATGATTTTCTCACCAACCATGGCATTATTGTTGGGTAAAGCTATCTTTTTTAGTTACTGAAATTGTTCGGGATGCTGCTGCTGAAACCAGGGGAGCATATGAGACACAAGTGCACTGGAGATACCAAGCCACTCAATATCCGTGGATTCACTCAGTTCATGTTTCTCTTCCTGTCCACCTATGTAACATGATCATCCATTTATTGAATATTTTATGAGGATGGTGAAACTTACAACAATGACGCATAAAAGTACTCGATGAGCATGTGGATTTACTTGGTGTTTTCATCATCTTATAAACTACACTATGAGTAAAATGGAGTATGCACACACACATATGCTTGAGCTTCAAGCAGAGGTATTGGGTGCAGAATCAAATCTGGAAACTGATTTAGTTCACGTCACTGGTTTTTTAATCTGGAAGCTAGCTGTAGGATGGAGACAGTAAACCAGAGGCAAGATTAGAAGATACTTAGCAAACTTCATCAATATAACAATTGTGATGACTGCCCCCGGACCAATCAGAGGAGTTGGTTCATTTTTTGTGTAAATACAAAATTGACAGCGTGAAGAGACACTTTGAGAAAATACATAGTGATATAGTAAGAGGTTTGTGTCCCAACAGTCAAAAAATATCAAAGGAATTTGGTACCTGAAGTCAGAATTAAATGTCCCCAGAACAATTTCAAAGCAATGCCCAAAAGTATCTAAGTTTCTCCCATTGACCAACTATATAACCCAGCTTGAGTTCTGCCTGGCACACACAAACCCTACTTTCAATTAGAAACAAATTTTGACTATTGCAATTGGAAAACTGTAAAGCCAAGACTAAATAGTCTTTTTCACCAATCAAAATGTCTTTAGTTAATATGACAAATAATTGTCTACATATTATAGTAACAACATCAAAGAATTTTACAAAGATATTGATATATATATACATAATAATACTATATATATACAAACATACACATACTCACATATATATAAATATTATATATACATATACACACATATACTCCACACTATATACACACTGTATATATACACACACATATATACATATACACACATATATACATATACACATATACATATAAATACTAAATACACACATACACATACTTGTATAAATACAGTCATATATACATGTACACACTATATTTACACAATATACACATACACATACAAATGCTATATATACACATCTATATACATACACACATATTTACACACACATATATACATATGTACATATAAATATATACACACTTCTATATATACACACACACTATAAATGCATACATACATAACTTACACATAGTGTATTGGCTGCTTTGTGTGTCAACTTGACACAAACTATATTCATCAGAGAGAAAAGAAACTCAGTTGAGAAAATGCCTCCATGAGATCCAGCTGTAAGGCATTTTCTCAATTAGTGATCAATGGGGGAGGACCCAGGCCACAATGGGTGGTGCCGTCCCTGGGATGGTGGTCCTGCTTTCTATAAGAACACAGGCTGAGCAAGTCAGGAAAAGCAAGGCAATAAGCAGCTCCACTCATGGACTCTGCATCAGTCCCTGCCCCCAGAGTCCAACATTGCTTGAGTTTCTGTTTTGACTTCCTCCAATGATGGAGTATGATCTGGAAGTGTAAGTCCATTAAACCCTTTCCTCCACAACTTGCTTTCTCGTCATGGGGTTTAGTTGCAGCAGTAGAGACCCCAACTAAGACAAATTGGTATCATTGCTGTGACAGACCTGAGCATATTTTTGGAAAGAATGTGGAAGGGCTTTGCATCTTTTGGCTAGAAGAGCCACTGAGTATTAAGAGCTCTGTAGGATGCTCTGTGGGATCTTGGAAGATAAAAACGTTGAGAGCAGAGCAGAGAAGAGGATGGAGAGCAGGGCAGAGGATGGAGGCCTGGCTTGTGAAGTTTTAGAGGGAAGTTTAAAGACTCCATCCAGGATATTTGCTCTTTTGAACTAAGATTCTGTGGTTCTGGTTAGCTGTGGCTAAAGAGCCAGCTGTGATTAACAAGACACAGGGCCTACTAAAAGTGAATGCGTTCCATTACTGGGACAATTGCTGCTGGTCGACTGGAGTTAAGAAAGTAGCACTGAAAAGAAGAGACCAGCATTGTTAAGGTGCAATCTTCTGGGAAGTGTTTCCTGGGAGCACAGAGAAGCTGTGGTCCAGAGGCTGCCATGGTTGTACCTCATGTTGGCAGCAGGACTTAGCAATGTGTAAGCATCACCCAGGTGGCACTGGTTTTGAAGGCATGAAGGGATCATAGAGAGCAGCTGAGGCTTGGCACTGTGAGATTAAAGGTGTGTGCCACCACTGCCTGGCCTGTCATGATGTTTAGTCACAGCAAGAGAAACCCTAAGACATACTGTAATATACATATATGAACCTATTCATACACACATATATATTATAGATATACACATATCATATACACATCTATGTACAAACATAGACATACACAAACACATGCATGCATTATATACATACAAGCATACACAACTCATGTACATGCATATAAAACACACATACATATACCTGGATACAACATGTATATACACATATATGTACATACAAACATAGACATACACAAACACATACATGAATTATATACATACAAACATACACATACACAACACATTGTACACATAAACACATATACACACAAATATGTATATTCACACATACACAGATATATACTTACATAATATATGCACACATATGTATCTGTAATGCCAGGGCCCCACACATGCTAGACAAATGTGCTTTATCACTGAGTTGCACTCTTCAAGCTCTCAAATACTGTTTTCAACTCTGAATGACTTGATTGATATTAAAAAAAATCACTTCTCCTCCAAAGCACAGGGACCAACATAAAAAAAGGGGAAGGAAAGATTGCAAGAAGGACAGGAAGATGTTCAGGTGTACAGCAAAAAGATGTCTCTAGACATGACACAAGTGTTCCCTCACAAACTTACTATAGCTACAATTATCTGCACAAAACCACACTGTTTCAGGTCCTTTCGTCCTGGGTGGCAGAGGGGCCCACAAGGTCCTACCCCTCTCAGGAACTATTGGCAGTTAGCAGTTGTTGCAAGAGGAGGAATCATTTTCCTCAGCCATGTAACCAGAGTAGCTGGGCTGTATAATGAGTTTTAGTGTAGCTTGGACTACCCAGCAGATTCCAGTCTAGCTTGGCTTGGGGTGACTCAAAAGAAGTAATTAATGAATGAATACAGAATCCATGAGTGCTGTGAATCACTGCCAGTTTGCAGGACTGCCGGGAGAGACACTAACAGAAGAGAAAGCATCCTCAACCCTGTGTATTATTTTCCAGTACTCCACAGCGGAGTCAGAAGAGCTTCCCGGAGACTTAACCACACTGTTCACTCAAACCAGAACAACGCTCTGTGTATAGAATTCAGTATTCAGTAACCCAAAGCAAGAATGGCGGCGTGCTTTATATTTTCTCACCCAGAAGTACCCAATATGCAAATGAACCAAATCTGAACCACTAAAGAAAGGAAGAAATAATTAATAATATCAGTAGGTGGGTATAGGAATTTAGGCTAAGATCAATAATTATGATCAATAATACTGAACCTATATATTTTTCTAACATGGATCAATAGACAGAATATTTTAGCTGTGATTTAACTGCATTATGCAAATTGACTGAGAAGTTACAGAAAGTGAAGGATTTGTTGAGGTTGACAAGTTTAGAGTTGCTTTTCAGTTTGTGCAAAAATCTTTTTGAATTTGGTGTCACTATTGAGTTGACACAAGTCAGTGGATCCACTCACTTTGGACAGACATGATTCTGAAATGAATATAGACTTGATTTAGTTAAAATAAGGCCTTTCCAGAGGGAGGAATTTGTCTTGTTAATGGGGATGCTAAGCTGTAGGACAATGGTTTAGATTTTTTTAAATTTATGCTACTCTTTATTATCAGTCCTTAAGTCTAAAACAGTGAGGGTATAGTAAAATTTTTATTCAACTAGAATACTGTTTAATGTTCTATCATGTGTTACTTATTAACAAACTTTATTATGTTTCTAGAAATTCAAATGCTAAATACTGATGGACTTAAATGCATACAATTTTTTTTAATTTCATTGTTTTCAATTGAGCTAATCATTTTTTCCTATTTCCCCTCCTTCCTCCCTCTCCTTTTTCACCTTCTCCCAATGCCTCCCAATTTACTCAGAAGATCTTGCCTTTTTCTCCTTCCTAGGCAGATCCATGAATTTCTCTCTTAATATCTTCTTTATTGTCTAGGTTCTTTGGGCTTGTGGACTGTAGACTGGTTATTCAAGGCTTTATGTCTAAAAGTCAATTATGAGTGATTACACATTATATTTGTCTTTCTAAATTTTAAATTATGTTTTGAAAATGTGATGATATAAATGTTTGTTCTTTTCTTTGTGGGTGAGTGAAGCAACCTCTTAAGCCCATGATGACTTTATACATCTTGAACCTCTTGTTCCAATTGTGGAGTTTTATAGGTATATGCCATGATATCTGGCTTTGAATTTACTTATTCAATAATAAATTTTATGAAATCAAAGTACATCTCATTCAAAGGTGGGATCAAATGGAGACACATTGGTCAAGGGCACAAACTTTGTATTATAAGTTGAATGTATTCTGAAGACCCATTACATAATGTAGCGACTGGAAATAGTGATGGATTATATTGTTTATTTGAAATATGCTCAGAGAATAGCTTCCACTTGTCCTCATTACCCTACACACTAAGCATAACAGAAAATGTTCTACTAGCACTAATTTGATTATGGGAATCATTTGATGATGTATATGCATATCAAACCATCAAGTTATAAAATTGAGTTATACAATTTTTGTTTGTCAGTTTTAGCTCAAGGAAGCTAGGGTGAAGGAGTAAAGTATAAATCATCTTTTTGATGAAAACCAATGTGTAGTATGAGGATAAAACATCCAACTTTGAAGATTTTGGTTTTTTTTTTTTTGGTTTTTTTTGAGACAGGGTTTCTCTGTGGCTTTGGAGCCTGTCCTGGAACTAGCTCTGTAAACCAGGCTGGTCTCGAACTCACAGAGATCCGCCTGCCTCTGCCTCCCGAGTGCTGGGATTAAAGGCGTGTGCCACCACCGCCCGGCCAACTTTGAAGATTTTGTACAAACTAGCTAATTCATGATTTTTTCATGTTAATTGATTCCCATTGTTTATAATGCTTTGAAAATATTGGGGAATGTTTTAGAACTAGTAAATAAAATGGAACATATTATTAAAGTTATTCTCACCCATTGCATTGCTCTGAACGTGGTGATCAGAACATTGCATGACATGCTGTGGCCCTGGCTCTGTTTCTGTCAGACTGCTGCCATTCTTCCTTTGTCTGCGATGATAATGTTACCTATAATTGGATTCATGGAAATGTATCCTTCCTCTCACATTGTGGCACACTTTTCAGTGATCCTACAAAATTACCAAGGCCATTCTAAGTATATTGAACTTACATGTTGCAATCACCAACTGTTTTGCTAACTTAGGTCCTCAAGTGTTAGCTTTCACTTCTTGCACTGTCTGGTGCTTTTACAAAGATGATAAGTGTGCACATTCCCCAATATTATTCTTGCATTTGAACATCAAGATGAAGCAGAGAGTTACATGTCACTCACAGATGAATTTCACTGTGTGGGTAAAGACTTGCTGAATTATTTACGTTCTATCTCCCTCTACTGACTTGAGCTAGTGGGTATAAACATAAAACTGTAATTTCCCTCTATTATGGTACATAGGAAGGTCATTTGAGATTTGTTGTCTATTTCATCTTGACTGTCTCTGACTTCTAGGGTTACCACATAATTCTCAGCCACTCTGCATGAGGATAGCTGAGGTTTGCTTTTAGAGTCTGGGACCAAAAGTCTACAAGACCCTTTGTAGAGCATGCCTAGGTATTACCTCGGAGGATTCAGGAAGCTGTGGGGGATAATTGGACTGTGACTGGCTTCTCCTTGATAAGCCTAGGTGCCTGTCATCAGTATCTGATTGTTTAGATTTACTTTAGTGTCCTTGCTAGAGGAAGAATGAATCTTGGTACACAGTGGAGGGAAATTTCTTAAATATATTTCTCCCAGATGTGCTATGATTCTGTGTCATCTGACCAGTAAATCTGCAGAAGAAAAGCTACAAATTTCTGATACCCAATTATTTTTATAGAGTATGCATATTGACTATATATAAATTTTTTAAAAAATTATTTATTTATTTTACATCCTAACTGTAATTTTCCATACCTCCTCTCCTCCTATTCCCTCCCTTCCTCCCCTCCTGCACCCCAGCCCACTCCTCTGTTTTAGTTCAGAAAGGGACAGGCCTCCCATGAGTATCAGCAAAGCATGGCATGTCAAGTTGTGTTAAGACTAAGCACCAACCCTTGTATATAGTCTGGGCAAGGAAATTCACGCAATGAGGAATAAGTTCCCAAGAATCAGTCAAAACCTTAGGGGCAGTCCCAGCTTTCACTGTTAGGAGTCCCACAAATAGACCAAGCTACACATCTGTCACTTATCTATAGAGGTCAATCCCATGAAGACCCCCTGGTTATTGGACTCTGTGAGTTCCTATGAATTAGGTTGCCTGTTTCTGTGCATTTTCTTGTAGTGTCCTTGGCTCTTCTCGCTCCTACAATCCTTCCTTCCTCTCTTCAGCAGGATTTCCCCAGCTCAGTCTGTTTGGCTGTGGATCTGTGCATCTGTTTCTACCAGGTACTGAATGAAAGTCCTCTGATGACAGCTGGAGTAGCCAATCATAGGAGATGGCCAGTTCAGTTAACATATCCACTATTGGTAGGAGGTTAGCTGGGGTTACCCTTGTAGATTCCTAGGAGTTTCTCTTGCATTGGGTTTTCTCCTGTCCCCCCAAAATCCACCCTTCCTGGTCATTTTTTTTTTTAGTATTCTCCCACTCCACCCACCGTCCAATCTGATTCCAAGTTCCCATCCCCACCCACCCCTAGTCTACTAAGAAGATCTTTTCTGTTTCTCAAAATAGCGAGTACATACCATGTTTGTCTTTCTGGATCTAGTTTCATCCATTTTCCATCAAATTTTCTGATGACATTGGTTTTAACAGCTAAGTAGTACTCCATTGTGCAAATGTACCACATTTTCTTTATCTATTCTTCACTTGAGGAGCATCTGGATTGTTTCCAGTTTCTGTCTATTATTATAAGTAAAGATGCTATGAACATAGTTGAGAAAGTGTCCTTGTGGTGTGATTGAGCATCCTTTGAGTATATGCCCAGGAATAATATCACTGGGCCTTGAGATAGATTGATTCCCAATTTTCTGAGAAACCAACATATTGATTTCCAAAGTGACTGTACAGAGTGGCATTCCTATACACAATGGAGGAGTGTTCCCCTTGCTCCACAGCCTCTTCAGCATAAGCTGGCATTTGTGTTTTGGATTTTAGACAGGTATAAGATGGAATCTGAGTCGTTTTGATTTGTATTTTTCTGATGGCTAAGGATGTTGAACATTTTTTAAAGTGTGTCTCTGCCACTTGAAATTCTTCTATTGAGGATTCTCTGTATATATCCATACCCCATTTTTAACTGGATTATTTGGCTTGTTGATGTCTAGTTTCTTGAGTTCTTTATATATTTTGGAAATCAAACTTCTGTCAGATGTCGGGTTGGTGAAGATCTTTTCCCATTCTGTAGGCTGCCATTTTGTCCTATTGATATTGTCCTTTGCCTTATAGAAACTTTTCAATTTCATGAAGTCCCATTTATTAATTGTCAATATTAGTGTCTGTGCTACTAGTGTTCTATTCAGAAAGTTGTCCCCTATGCCAATGTGTTCTAATTATTCCCCATAGTAATATTTCTTTGGTATTTTAATAAATAAAGCTTGCCTGAAGATCAGAGAGTCACTCTGCTCAGCCATACAGTCATGCAGTGGTGGCACACATGTTTAGTTCCAGTAACCACACTAATTTACCATAAAAGTCAGGTGGTAGTGGTCTACACCTTTAATCCCAGCATTAGAGATTCTGTAAGCTTCTTGTGCCTTTATAGGTATGTCCTTCTTTAGGTTGAGTAAGTTTTCTTCTATAAGTTTGTTGAATATATTTTCTGTGCCCTTGAACTGTCTTCTATTCCTGTACTTAGGTTTGGTCTTTTCATAGTGTCCCATATTTCCTAGATGTTTTGTGTTAGGAATTTTTAGATTCAACATTTCCTTTAACCAATGAATTTATTTCCTCTAACATATCTTCAATACCTTAGACTCTCTCTTCCATCTCTTGTATTCTGTTGGTGATGCTTGCATCTGTAGTTCCTGTTTGCTTACCCAGGTTTTCCATTTTCAGAATTCCCTCAGTTTGTATTTTCTTCATTGCTTCTGTTTCCATTTTCAGGTCTGGAACAGTTTTATTTGTTTCCATTAACTGTTTGATTGTTTGGTTGGTTTTGGTTTTCTTGAAATTCTTTAAGATATTTATTGATTTCGTATAATTTCTTTTGTTGCCTTTTCCTCCATTTCTTTAAGGGATTTTTTTCATTTCTTTTTAAAGGACCTCTATCATGTTCATAAAGTTATTTTTTCAGGTCATTTTCTTGTGCTTGAACTGCATTGGAAAGTTCAGGTCTTGTTATTGTAGGATATCTTGGCTCTGGTGGTGACAAAATGCCCTTTCTTTTATGAATGTGTTCTTATATTGGCATTTAGGCATCTGGATTTGGGATGCTTATAGATCTAAGTATTGATTCCTGTGCTTTTTTGGATAGGTGTTTTGTTTCTTGGTTTCTGTTTCCTCTCTGGTCTTCTGGTCTACGTGGCAAGGGTCTGATGACTGATAAGTAGGTCTTCTCACCTCTTAAACACAATCTAGGCAGCCCCCAACAGGCATTTCTAGAAACCCATCTAGATTCTGTGATTCAAGATTCTGTCCAATTGACAAACAGTAACCATCACAGAAAGTCAACAAGTTTAGGCAACACCAGCATTTAAGGAGAAGGACAATGGATTGGCCTTACATAGAGAAAATAAATTTAAAACAACACTGAAACTTTATTACCAATACTTCACTGATGATTTCTCTCTCCTTATTCCTATCCACATATATTATATAGATTAAAATAACCAAAGTCATCTGTGGGATGGTCTTAATTAATCATTATAGTTTTTTTGAAGAACAACAATTCTCTATGTTGGCATATAGTCATAATTGTGGTATGTAGTCATAATTTTGTGTGTGTATGTGTGAGTGTGTGTGTGTGCGCTCGTGCACGCCTGTGTGTGTGTGTCTGTGTGTGTGTGTGTGTAGCCCAGTCTGGACCCTCCCGTGTCAATCAGCAATCAAGAAAAATGCCCCATAGACATGCCCATAAGCTAATCTGATGGAGGCAATTCTGATGTGGAATTCCCCTCTGTTTGCTATGAATACCATTGGTTAATAAAGAATCTGCTTTGGACCTATTGCAGTGCAGAATAGGGCAGGGCAGGAATCCCAAGCAGATAGAGGAGAAGAGAGTACATGAAGTCAAAGAGATGCCATGTAGCAGCCGTAGGAGACAGATGCTGGATGCCAGATGGAACCTTACCAGTAGGCCACAACTATATGGTGATACACAGATTAATAGAAAGGAGTTAAGATGTAAGAGCTAACTAGGAATACGCTACAGTCATTGGCCAAGCAGGGTTGCAATTAATATAGTTTCAGTGTGATTATTTTGGGTCTGGGAAATGAACAAGCAGCCTTCATCTACACAATTCCTCAATGGACTACCCTACTGCAAGGAATGCCAAGTTGACAACCAAGGTTAGCCATCACTAGTTCCCTTACCCGATGGGAATTGTTCATTTCTTTTCATTGCAAGAATGCTACAAACATTGAACTATATTGGTTTCTAAGAAAGGACTCTTATGAAAATCCCTACCTTTAGGGAATGATGCTTTACATTATGTGTACATGCACTGATGGAGATACATGCTGGTGATTTCTCCCCCTGAATTTTAGGCAAAAGAAAGTCAGAGGTGAGAAGGAGCATCCAGAGACAAGCCCATCACCTGACACCAAAGCTTTTACCTCTAGCTTTCCTTGTGGCCTGGTGTAAGGGATTAACGAGTAAACAGGAACAGAATAATGGCTACGGTAGAGGCTCAATGTGTAGAGCGCTGACTGTTCCAGCATGACAGCCTGTGTTCAGGTCCCCAGCATCCACATAAAAGCCTAGTATGGTGGTGAGCAGCTGTAACTTCAGCACAGCTCAGAGGTGACAAACATGTTGGTCAGGCAGTCTAGTCCAGTCAGTAAGTTCCAGCTTCAACGAGAGACCCTGTCTCAAAAGCTAAGCAAGCCAAAGAGTTGTAGAGGAAGACACCTCTACTGTCCTTTGGCCTCCACAAGTACGTACACACAAAAACATAACTTACCCTTGCATGCACAAACATGTAACATATACAGAATGTTTTAAGAAGAAATACAATAAGGTAGTATGGTGCCCTTATATGCCCAAATATATCTGGAATAAGTGTTGGAATGTTTTTGACACTTGGCGATTCCTCAGTATTCTCCATCCTACTACCCACAGAGCCTTAGAAAGACACGCTTGTTAGTGAAATCAGCTAATGTTCGTCCCATTCTCCAGATGAATGAAGTTTTAAAATAGGAAAGTGTGGGTCTTCCTGAATGTTCTATTCCCACAATTTTGTTGTGTGTGTGTCTGAGGAAGGTGACGGTGTGGGTAAAATGAAAGCTAAAACACAACAATCGGAAACATTCCGCCAGGAGTATATATGCCATGTCCACAGTAGAACATCTGTAAAATTCCACAGAGCAGATGACAACTGACTTCTGCGATTGTTTAACACTAACAAAGCAATTTCTTCTTTAATAGTCTCCTTCCGAGGCAGAATCCTGTGGCTGTAGGATCCGACACCAGTCCCCAGCAATCAATATCAATCCTCTGCCAAATGTTATTAAATATCTTCTTGATACCTATTTACAACTAAGAAAATAATTTCACTGCCAAGGGATTGTAAATGCGTGAGAGGCGACTCTGACAGCTTCCTTCACTCACTGTCTGCGGTCCCGGGTCTGGTGCTCTGGCTGCCAGACTAAGATGAAGGACATAATTAAGGAAACATATGAAGGCTAGCGCAGGCCTGGAGATTAATTAGCTGTGCGCCAATAATCTCATCAATATCCGATTAACAAATGACACATGGCCCAATGAAACGTATTGATTCATGCACACGCCTCACTGTTAATAAATTGAAGCTGCTTTGCTAAATGAGAAAGCTGACAAAATGCTTGGCTGCTAATACTGCTCCACTCTTGTGATAAAAAACAGAAAATTAGCCTCAAGTATAAGGTGTTTAATTTAGGAGGGCTGCCACTCCACTCAAGGAAGCTTGTTAGTGACTGACGTGAAGACGGCAGGGAGTTTTATGGAGAACTCACTCAACAGGACCAGGAGAAATTTCCCTAGGGCTGGCTGGAGGAAAGAGACATCACGTAGAGATGCCCAAGCCACACCACTCTGTGTTGTTGTGGGTATGTGTGGAGAGTGGAGGAAGCTTTGTTTTGCCTATTAAGGGTAGAGGTTCAGAAGCAAGGAAGCTATTTTACATTTGGAAAGTAACTTTTTCATATCTTCCCATATGAAAGCATGTTGATGATGTCCTTAGTTCTTTTTTGGAGAGGGGCGGTAATGGAGAGTCATTGATTTTTGAGAACTCTTACACATTAGCTGTGTAACTAGTAGCACGTTAGTTAGTTGTGTTAGTTGAGTGGTAAACATGCATTTGCAGGGTTGGACCAATTACTTACCTTACACCCCCCCCCCCAACCCAGTCCCTATCTAAAATACAAACCCCACCCGACTCCTGCTTCTCTATTGCTTCTCTGAGCCTCCATCTCCCGAGGTCTGCCATCTCCACATCAGCCCTGCCTTTGGGAAGGAGAAGGCTACATCGATTATAATTCAGTTTTCTCTTTAGCCCACGACAGAGAGGTGGTAATAGGGTTAGGCAGGAGGGGAGTGATGTGATAATGGCGACGGCCAGGGCTTGATATCTGTTGGGGTCCCCCGCTGAGACTGTGGCTGGGAAACAAACCCTGCTGAGGGGTGCGAAGAGAAGGCTCGGCTAATGATGGCCCTGGCCCACCCCACAGCTCTGAAGGAAAGTCTGGTCCTGGGATGTCGGGAACACTCCCTGGTGGTTCAGGTGTTGAGTATCTCCTCCGAGGCAGACATCTGCTTGTGGAGAAACGTTTTCCCATGGTGCACTGGCCAGGGAAAGAAAAGGCAGTCAGGAAAGGCCTTGAGAGCAGGGTGATGCCGTGACTCTTCCGGGTCCTGTCAAGCAGCTAAGCACACAGCTGAAGTGATGAGGGGCTTATAAAACTGACTTCTCTAAGTGGGTAGGAGAAGGTGCCAAGTAAGAGGCTAAATAGAGTTACCTTACCTACGTGTTTGCCACGCCTGCCCTGAGCTGCAGGCGGCTCAGAGCTCAGGACTGGGAACCCAAGGCATTTCAGCCCCAGGGATCTTTAGAGAAAATTCAGAATATTCATTTGCCATGAGGATCACCGAGGAACTTGAACCAAAACTCTCCACTTTGCTTTGAAGCAATCACGTGAGACTGAAGCACTCTGTGTGCCCATTTCTTTACCTTGAAAGGAGACATCAGACTAGCGGTCTCCGAGTTTCCTACAGTGCCAAGAGTTAGTTATTAGCTTCCTAATGATACCTAGGCACAGCTGCGTACCCGACATGGTAGAAAGGCCCTCAGTATTAGAATCACCAAGAATAAAATAGGATAGCTCCTTCTGTAGGAGCTATAGAATTCTCAGGGACCCCAGTGCTTCTCCGTTTCGGAGATGGCTGGTTGGCCTCCTAGGAGCAAATGCAGATTCTGAGGGCATCTCCAACCTGGTAAGTAATTCTGAGGGAAGCTGAGACATCAAGTTGCATTAACTCTAAACAGCGATCAGGAGGGAATATAAATCAATAATTTTCATCAACCCCAAGAGAGGTCTGTTGAATTTTTTTAGAGGCACTATGCTTGGAAACAAAATTTCTTTGGTAGGTTTCTGGAGTAGAAACAATCTTATTTCTTTACCCGAGGTCTAGGGGAGTGAGATTTACATATTGTGACAAATTATTAAGGACTGAAATCCTTTCAATTCATGAAAGGGGACTTGCTAATCCTGAGGTTCCTTTTTTAATTTGTGGGGTGAAGTGGGGAGATTTTTTCAGTTTGGGCCCATCGTGTGCTTGTTTGTGGCATTCTTTATTGGAGACATGCCATCTGTATTAGCTGGTTGTATTATTGCATTTTCTCTGTTTACAGCAATTGCTTGTGTTAAAAATATACAGAGCTTCAGATGAGAAAACCAGCAGAAAGGCTGAGTATGTTGGCCCTTATCACCTTCGAGAATGGTCTGATTTGTGTTCATCCCAGACTGTCTGAGGCCAAAACCTTGGATTTTCCCACTCAGGCAGGGGTGTTCAGTCATTTTTCATGGTGATATGACATTGTCATATAAATGTGTTGGACTGCATGCATGGGACTCATGACCTGTAGGCTGTAGGTTGGACCTAGCTACTTGGGATGTTCTGCCTTTAATAACTAGTGCTTGCCTAGTTCCTGGCAGGGATTCAACTCAGTGCTGTGGTTTAAACTCTACAATGTATCATTGTCTCTCAAATTCAAGCGCTTTTCTAGATCCTTCTCTTTGATCTCTAATGGGGTAAGTTAGCAGTTCAAAAAACAACCTTACAATGCCAATATCTTGTCTATCACCAAGTTGAAAAGTATTTGGACCTTTGTACTATTTCTGACTCTTAAGAAGCCATAAGGACAAGAGAAATAAGCCAATTCATTGGGATGTATGATGCGGCAAGGCGACTTGAATCCCTCGTAGCATCTGACAGGTGAGCAGGGCTGGGTTTTTCAGCCCACATCGACTTCAGTCACCGGATGGTTGGGAGTTATTTGAGGGGTTTCACACGCAGCTGCTTTGTTGGCCAGCTCCACTGTAACTTGTGCTGGTGAGTCAGATTTCATGCCCAATTAGGATACAAGGGGAAGCCTCCCTTGTGGAAAGGACACAGCTGTTCTGGAATTGCAGATGGAAGATGCTCCAAAGGTTTGCAGAAATCTGGTGTCCTTGCCCCTAATGCAGGCAACAGAGTGAAGCTAGGAAACCCTTCCCAGTCCAGCCTTGAGTGCACGCAATGTTTAACAGGCACTCACTCATACGTACACACTACTTTAGTTTAAGAACGCACATTGTATAAGTAATATAAATATAAATACACAATGACATGTATATTAGTTTATATAATATCTGTCCATGTGAATATATGAATAAAATTACGTGTGCATATTTCTTTCTCTGTCTGTACACCCATGGTAGTTTCTAGTTTTGCACACACAAAATTTATACACACACATATAAATGAATCTTAAACATATATATCTTAGAATGTAAAAAGAATAACTTATGACATTAAATCTACCATGAAGACAAAAATATATGAGCCTATATTCATACCACATCTACATAGCATGTAATAATCTGTTTGTTGTGTGTTCTTACCGTGAATGTGTGTATGTGTGTGCACTCAAGTGCATACATGCAATGACATCAAATCTACCCCCACATAGTTTTGGTATAGAAAAAACTATAAGAAAAGTCACTTTTCTCTTGCACAATGTGCTTCAGATGTTTAATTTTCATTTTTGCCTGTCCATAGAATCTAGCAGTCAAAAATATGAGTGCGTTCAGATAAATTTCTGCCCAATCGACACTATCATGCTTGGCAGTATGAACAGAGAGCCTTCAGAGGGCCCAAGCCATCTGTCATACTGGTCCTAAAACCTACCCAGTGCACGTTTGCTCTTTCACAAACAGCTCAAGATGTCTGACCTTCATTTTGCTCGAGGTTCCAAGATGTGTTTGCTTGCTTCCTCCACAGAACTATTTGCTGTGCTCTACACTTGCCTGGTCCTCTCCTAACCCCTGTGGTTTATTTTTTCTGTTCCTCGTGTCCTTACTCCCTGCATGTTGTGGCCAAGTCCCATCCTTAGAATCCTACCATATACTTGAACCACATGGCTTCCCGTATCCCTGTTGTTTTTCTGAGTCTGCTTATTCACAGCCTCTTGCCCAGATTAGTATATCTCCAGGGCTTTGTGTGTTTACCCATTCCCTCATTCAAACTGTGCAAAAGCAATCTTTGTCTCTCCATAAAACATATTTCCAAATAGTCCTCTAAGCGTTGATGCCTCCCTTAGGTTTCCAGCTTGTACTCGAGGTTCACAAGCCCTTTGGGCTGCTTTTCTGGTGCCTCCCAGGGTCCAGTCTCCTCTCTTCTGTTCCATGAGACTCTTTTCTTGACAATGCTAAGAAATTCATGTATAATATTTTGCACAATGTCCTGGCCTCCCTAACCCACCATTAGAGATTCTCATCATCTTGAAGAATCATCTGCAGGGCAGTATGCCTCTGAAGCTGTCTTTTACTCCCTTTAGAACTTGGTGCCTTGCATCTGTGTTTGTGTCATTTTTTATTACAGTCATATCATAATGTTTGCATTCTATAACAGAAAATGGGTTCAAGTATCACGTTTTTGGTTGAATGCTACCATGTAAGCTTTACAGATATTTTTCTGCAGGGGTCTGTATATTTTTTAACATTATGTTATGGTCTAGTGTTAAGCAAAGACAAGTGAGTAGAGTGTGTTAGCTGTCTAGAAAGATGCCACTTTGTAGAACATACGGGCACTCGGATGCACTGTGTGGAAATGGTCATGAACGTCCTTGTGGCAGGAAGACTAGTTTTATCTAGATGCTGTGATTAACAATTTGTATTTTGCCCTGTAACATTTTTTTCATTTTCCATGTTTTAATGAACAGCTGTTGAAATAGAGTATAGTAGAAATGACCAATTATTAAATATTGATTTATTTAGTGATTTACTTAAAGCTCTGCTTACACTGCCTATTGTCAAGCATGACTCCACTTGCTGCCTGAAACAGAACAACCTGGAGAAATGGCTGAAATGATGGGTCCTTGCCCTTAACCGCCTGCTGATCACCACTTAGGCTGCCTGGCCCACCTTGTGGTTTTAGAGAATAAAGTAAGAATACAAACTGGACCTGATAGTGAAGTCTTTCAGGCACTGTCCTGTCTTTATCCACCGGTGACATTTCCCCTCTCCCGCTCCCACTGGCACTTGAATCCTTATTTCAGACAGATTCCTACAATACTTTTGTAGATAGGAAACTGTTCTTGTTACTTTTTCTCACAAGTAGTGATTTATTTACGGTTTGAGGGTGCTCCTGGAGTTTACCTGTTGGGATTTAATCCCCACTGTGAGGTAGTAGGAAGGGGGAAGCTTAATCCATTTGACTGTGGTGCTAGGGGTGGGGCCACTGGGAGGTGGCTAGAGTTAGATAAGGTCACAGGATGGAGTCTCACAGAATGGAGTAGACACTGGTCGCTTTATAGGAAAGGAGGACCAAAAGATGGAGAGACACATTTGCTTTTTTCTCTTGACATGTGATTCCCCGTGTGACCTCAGGACCGCCCACCTGAAAGCCACTCCCAGATATGTACTGTGTAACCTGCAGGAAGGCGTGTACTTATGTTTTAGTGGAGTAAGCTATGCTTCCTTGATTCTGGCTCCTCTTCCTGAATGAGTCCAGTGCTTCTGGAGGTTGCTTCAGATGGGTGAGTTTTATAGCAGAGAACTTTCACTATCATCACATTTGTGTACGTGTGTGTGTGTGTGTGCGTGTGTATGTGTATAACTGTGTGTGTGTGTGTGTGTGTGTGTGTGTGTGAGCATGTCTTTGTGTGTATGTGAATGTTCCTGTCTGTGTGTGGCATATTACTTCATATATACATTCACACAACACACACACATACACTTATGCATTCAGATTTATTTTTTATATGTATACGTGTTTTTCCTGCATGTATGTCTATGCACCATGTGAGTACTTGTATTGACTGTGGAATCAGAAGAGGGCATCTGAATCCCTGGGGCTGTAGTTGCTGATGGTTGTAAGCTTCCATGTGGGTGCTGAGACTTGCACCTGGGTCCTCTGGAAAAGCAGCCAGTGCTCTTAACTGCTGAGTCATCTCTCCTGCCCCCATACTACTTTTTAAGACTGGCACAAAGTTTGAGAAATGACTCTGCCCAGCTCTTTAGTTCTTTGCTCCACAGCTCCTTGGGATGCTCACATCTTTATACTATTTTATACTTTATACTGTTACCCTGTGTGTATTTCTGTGTGCTTGGGTGTAGAAAATTCTAGAAGTAGACTGTGAGGAGGTTGGAGGTAGAGAATGCAGTCTTCCTCTTCTTTCTACCTTGCTATCCTCCCTGCATCTCCATCTATCTATCCAAGGCACTTAGTATATTGCTGAACATAGTAGGTAATCAATAAACTGAATGACTGAATTAAAAAAATGAAAAATGACTGAGTGGAGCTTAAATGAAGCAGGCCAATAGTTAAAAGAATTCTTCCAGCCACCTGTTTTAAAACTTGTTTATTCCCATGCCCTAAGAAGAGTCTGCCCAAACCATTTGGCAGATTATTAGAGGGATCAAAAGTAAATAATTAATGAAAATGCCATTTTCCTAAATTGTTAAATTAGAAATAAATTACTCCCTGAGTCATTTAGTTCCTCTGGTAGTTTAATTCTGGGTAATTACTCAAGAAACCTGCCGCCGACAAGGTCGCCAGGAAAACTCACTCTTCACACACACGTGAGTCAGACGCAGAGGCTGCGCGGGAATAATGACAAGAGAACTTCAAAATCACAGTTTGGTCACGTGCTACTGAAAAGGAGTCAGGCCAGCCCCATGCTTTGCAAGTGGCGGCGTGGAAACACCTTGTCACAGGCAGTTGATGGAATGTCAACCTGCCTCTTTCACAAAGGCTTGTTTCAAAATTAGTTTTTCATGGACAAGTTAACGCTGCACGTACTTCTAATATTACTGTACTAGGGACCTGGAGTTTCCCCAATGGACCATGGGTGACAGCCTCGGTCCCCAGCCTGTGGCATTATTGTGAGGTGGTAGAAGCGTTAAGAAGCAGGGTGTGGTGGGAGATGTTTGGTTACTGTGGGAATGGTCTGGATCCAAGCTCTCCTTCTTTCCTTTCTTCCAAGGGTTGTGCCTGGCAGTGGGGTAAGCTGCTTTGTTTTGCCATGTGCTTCCTGTCCGTGACACCTATTCTTTTGCCACAGTCCCAAAAGCCATGAATCTCACTGACTGTGGACTAGACCTCTCAAATCATGAGACCGAATAAACCTTTTGTCATTTTGAAATTATTATCTAGGGTATTTTGTTAGAGTAATGAAAAACCGTCTTATATAAGATGATAGCATGTTTACAAACACATAGCTACTGCATATTCACATCTATAGCTACATCAAGCTAAATCATAAGGGAATCACACCACATATTTGTTTGTGATGATAACATAGTCTACTCTTTAAAACAATTTTCAAGGAGATAGGACATTATTAGCTATAATCATCATGTTTCATAATGCATCTCTTGAATTACTCCACTTCATAATTTATATCATTTGACCAAACCTCCCGGCCCTACCTCATCTCTCTAGCTTGATGTTGACTGGCACCGTACTTGCTGCAAATCAAGGCTGAATGCATACAGTTGCCAGCCACTGTTTTATGCTTGTGCTACACGAGACACTTAAGCTTAATTCCATGGCAGAGATTACTAGAAGGTATGGGGTCTGAGACAGCAGAAAATTTGCTCATTCACCCTTAAATGATGAAGAGATTTGAAACCGGCAAGAACGAACTCAAATTGTATCTAAAGGCAAATCTCACCATGGCACTGATGTCTTGCCCATAACGAATGAAACATCACCCTTGTCTAATGAAACAAGACAGTTTCTAAAAAAGTCAAAATTAGAAATTATATTGGGTTAGGAAAACTGGCAGTAGTAAATTCTACGCTGGGGTCTATGACCTCTCCAGCCACAGGCACTTGGCTAGGTTTAGAGTACCAGGCACAAACATCCACCTACTGAGAGGCCGTTAAATCTAATTAGACAACTGTTAGCTACCCTCAAGATGAAAGTAGCACGCTTACACCTTTGGGGGTATCTTACCACTCCTGGGGTTCATAGGCTTTAGAGCTGGATCAGACTGTTGACTGCTTTTCTCCCTTGGCAGTTTGCATAACACCTTCTGATACGATAAGAGCGAGCTAGTCCTCAGGGAGAAGCTTTCCAGGTTAGCTGCAGCTCGATTCCTCCAAGTCCTGTATCTGAAGTGTGTGCTGTCTTCAGCAATATGGTTTTGCCTTGAAGTTCTGGGAGGCAATCAAGGGCAGTCATGGAAATAGTAAGTATTGAACCCTAATGACCAACAACTTGAAGGGAAATTTCCCACGCTCGGCACTGGGATTTTTGTTAGACGTACATGGCTCTTAGGATGAGCATTATCATTCTGTATGACATAATTACATTTAAGCTACACACACACTGTACACACACACACACACACACACACACACTGTTAAGTAGGCTTATAAAATATGTTTCCCTATGTTTTTCCCCCCTTATGTTTTTTTTGTAAAAACATCTTTAGTGTTATTGTATCTCTTTCCTCCTCCTTCTCCCTCTATATTACTCTTCCTAACCCTCCCCAGCTAAAGTCCCTCCACCCCAAGTTGCCCTTTCCCTTTACACAGCCCTACTATAACCCTTCCCTCCATCTCTTTCTCCCCCACTGCCCCATGGCCCCAATCTACTTTCCTCCTGACTACAGTTCAGTTTCCCATGAAAAATAAAGTCCTAGAAAAGCTGGATTGTCTCCTCAGGTAGATGAGCAGAGTCGTTCCAGAAAGAGGCTAAACTTGAACACTTTAGCGGACATCTGCTCTGAGGCCTTGGCAGCTGGATGCTAGGAGGCGGAGCCCATGCGGGAGGGCGAGGCTCCAAAGTGCCAAGGCTAATAAGGTTCTGCCTGGCCTAGGTGCGAAACATCTTAGTGCAGCTTGTTCCTCTGTGCATTCCAGGTCTTCAAAGAAGCAGCTAGACTTGGCCAAGGCTCTAGAGTGATGGACCACAATCTTGACATCACATGTACCATGACAGTTAGTCGTAACAGTAACTCATCTGTGCGGAGGCTGATAAGGTCTGACCTAAAGTTTCCCAGGTGAATTCACTTCTGGTTCTCACATCTGGGTTTCGATTGGATGCTGCTCTTATGCCCCAAAACTCCATAATGAAACTATAGCACACCAGGTCAGGTGTTTGAAATCATTTCAAAGCAACAGAACCCTGACTGAAAATCCTTGTCCACAGGATCACTTTATCCTATTGCCACATTAAGTCCCGCACAAAAGCTTGAAACTAGGTCTGAGAAGATGGCTTAGTTGATAAAATGCTCGCCTTGCAAACTGGAGGACCTGATTTTGATCCCCAGAATCTATGTATCCTGGCTGGCCTTCATTGTCAGCTGGACACAGCCTATAGTCATGTGAGAAGAGAAACTTCAATTGAGAAACGGTCTAGATCAGGTTGGTCTGTTGTCATGTCTGTGAGGGTTGATTATTAATTGATGCATAAGGGCCCATCTCACTGTGGGCAACACGATTCCTCCAGCAGGAGATCCTGGACTGTATTAAAAAACAAACAAACAAACAAACAAAAAAACAAAAAAAACCTAGGTAGCAAGATATGAGCCAGAGAGTAAGCCAGCAGGTAGAGGTTCCTCCATGGTTTCTGCTTCAAGTTTCTACTTAAGTTCTTCTCCCAACTCCTTTCAGTTGTGGATTGTGACCTGGAAGTATAAACCAAATCAACTCTTTCTTCCCCAAGTTGCTTTTAGTCAGCATGTTTTATCACTGCAAAAGAATGAAACTAGGAAATCAAGTAAGAGAGCCATTCATGGTGGCACGGACTTGTAACCCCTTCTCTGGGGAGGTGGTGACAGATGAGATGCCAGGGGCTGCTGCTGGCCAGCCAGAATAGCTAATTTTACCAGCTCTGAGCTAATGAGGAATCTTTTTCAATATACAAAACAAAACAACATGAATAGTGTTCAAAGTGTAATACCTGAGATTGTGTTCTGACCTCCACACGTATGCACAATCCCTATGCTCATACACTCCCAAACATGTTTGCACCCCTCCGAACATGTGCACCTACAGGCTTGTACACACACACACACACACACACACACACCAGCTTGCAATTAGACCTAGTGATGGGAAACTTGTCCTCTCAAGTGGTCCGTGGGAACTCCGGCCATGTGAGTATAGCAAGACGATTTAGCATGGCTTGGGATTATGCTCAGGTCTCCATGCTTAATTCTGGCTTCTCTATGGTTAGCACAAGGTCAGGAAAATAGCTTGCTTGTCCCCATGCTCCGAGTTGGAAGTGACATCAAAACTTCAGATCTTCTCTTTCTCATCCTGCACCTCTGACCTTGCTGAGGCTTTGGGTCAGGGTGGCCTGGGGTTTCTCTTTTTATTCAACCATTTTCTTCCAGGAGAGTGTGAGTTTTTTTTAATGTTTTGGTAAAACTGGTCCTGTTTCCTACATCAGGACTCTGGGCACCCCTCCCATTCCTACACTGAATCCAACAAACATTAGGTGGTACTAGGCTAGTCATTATTTTAAGTACTTAGAAACGCTTGTTCATTTAGCTTAATCCACACAGTCTTCACAACATCCCTGTGAAATAAACACTGTTGCCTTCTTGTATAGATGGGGAAACTGAGGCATAGAAATTTAAGCAGCCTTCTCAAAGTCACCAAGCTGATGAGTGAAAGAGTCAGGACTCAAAATCCATCCAGCCACACGGACCCCCATTATAGAATAACGGCAGCTGTGGCCTTCGGATTACTAATAAAGAAACATTAAATTGGGATAATATAAAAATATACTATCCGGTTTACGTTATTAAATTTATGGTAAGATTGTTCGGAAACGCAATTCTAAAAGAAAAGAGTGTTCTTGAGGTGCATAAGCATTTATACCACCAAATAATCACTCTTGACTCAAGTTGAAGGTGATGGATCTCTGTAGGTCTGTTTGAGTGATGCTTTTACATATACAAGTTTGCTGGAAGTTGCAGCAATATAATTTTTCTTTTTGGTATAGCTATTTAGAATGGAGAGTTTTGATGCACATAGCCTTGAAAAGTCCATCTATATTTATTTTCCTTTCTTATGAACTGAATTTATTAACTATTTAAATACCTATTTACCATTTGCCTTTTGGGGAGATAAGGGTGGACTTGGGAGTATGAGGTATTTGGAAGGCAAGCTAGTGTGACCTATACAATCTGTTTGGGGTCAGGAATGTTCCTGCTTCTTGGCTACTATGAAATAAAGGACCCCCTCCTTGACATGATCTGACCTTAACCTTATGCCCAAGGACATGTAGACAAGCAACTATGGACTACGTAGGGTACCATGCACTGGAGAAAGCCTTTCCTCCATTAAACTGTGCCAGGCATTTTGACACAGTGATGAGAATTTTAACTCATAAAAATACAAGAAAGTCTTGAGACTGAATCATAAAACCACGGATAGTTTTTTCTTTTTAGATTTTCTTGTTTTTATTTATGTAAGTGTTTGCCTGCACTTATTAATTAGAGCACAAAATTAATGTCAATGATATTTTAATTTAGCAGGTAATAACCTTCATAACATATTTCTTAGTTCATCACAGGTATGAATTCATTTGATCATCCCACACCTCTGTGGTGCAATGAGCTATTGCAATTCTCAATTTACTGATGGTGATATTGAGATTCATATGATTAAGCCAAGGCTAGACAGTGGGAGGCAGAGTCGCAGCCCCAGGTGAGATACTTTAGAACCAGTTTATGCTTTTAACTACTATGTTGTTTTGTTTACATGAAAAAAAGGTTTGTTTTTTATTAAACCACAGAAAGTGAGATCATTCTGGCTGTTTTCCTTTGAGTGGGTTTGTTGTTTCACGGCGGAGTAGGTATTGAATTCCAACAAGGTCCAGAGCTGGGTAAAGTTTGAGTGTTTTAAATCACCATTGGTTATGTTATAGATTCTTGACAACTTTTAATTATTAATTTATTAGTTAATAAATTACAGTGCTGGTGAGTAAACCCAGTCCTGGCTATAAGACTATGTGGAAGATGTTTCCCCACCTCAGGCCATCATTTCTCCTGGCCATGCTTTATGCAGAACGTCAGGTCCTGATGATGAACCTAGAGACTCAGAGTGACTCTTCCCTGATGTGCAAATATATTCCAAGAGGATGGCAAGAAGAAACATTTGTCATAGCAGGTTTTTAATAGACCCTGTTTCAATTGGCCCATCTTACGCTCTGAGCCAGTGTTTGTAGATGGTGGCCATATACTGAGCTGGTGGTTGTCACTAAGAGCATGATTATAGATGTCTACTGGCCCCGAATATCTGGCGAGTGAGTCCTACTGAATTGTAATTATTGATGTGGCCCAGTGGTATCAATGGTACCCTACCTTGGAGAACTAAGGAAGGTCATTGATTTTTTTTTAAATATATATTTAGCAGTCAGGAGAATTCATTGCCTGTAGGGTTGGCAGAATTTAAACTTGATATTTTTCTTATTAGATAGGTATGGAGTGTGGCCTAGTGCTCACATACCCAAGGAAGTAAGTCAGGGCTGATATTGCTGGTCCAGACACCCCAACTTGAGAACCACTGTATTAGGTAAAGTGTACTGTGGCAGACATGAATAAGATATTGTTAAAGTCATTTCTGTAATATTCTTCTCTCTTCTTTTTGGTTAATTTCATTTTAAATTACATATGCAGACATCATTTGAATCATTTTAATGTTATTTTAAGTTCAATTGCTCTGACCTTTTCTGAGTTCATTTTTATGCACACATGGCACTCTTTTGCATTCAAGCAATTATATCATAGCCTTTCATTGAGTCTAAAGACACAACAACTACTCCTGCTACTGCTTTAGTCAGAATAAGACACGGGAAGGAGCTGTCTATGTACCTGATGACTTTGGGAGGAGAGAGAGAGAGAGAGAGAGAGAGAGAGAGAGAGAGAGAGAGAGAGAGAGAGAGAGCCATCTTAAAATTAAAAGGAACATAATTTGCAAACACATGTGTCTTCTGGCTATTGCTAGTAACCACCACCACCATTGCCACCACCACCAGTGGACTGGGGCTTAAACCTTAAAGCCAGGTCCAATAAAATGCTTCCGCTGGAGTGTATCAAGTATTCTGTGAGACACTAAAGTTGTGTTCCCAGAGAAAGCCAGCTGATGCAATTATGCCCCAACAGCAAAGCATCTGTTTTTTGATACACTTTACCTATTCATTTTTATCTTCAATATGTTGTAATTGAAAATAAAAGTTCTCCTCCTTGATCTGTCTCTGCCGATTTCCACACATGGATGGTCATGGACACTTTCTTAAAGTGTATTCTCTTCCCCAAGTGGTCTTTTATATCCTTAAACATTTCCTTTGCATAACTGAATGCTCAAAAATAGTTTATATAATCCTGAAGATATCTTATAGCCTCATGATGGAATGCAGAATTCTAAAATTTTCATCTGTAATTATGTATGCTTGACATTTAAATTTATAGAATTTTGGATACAACGTAAATAAAATCCTCTAAAAACACACACCCTTTTTTGTTCTTTGGAGAAGGGTATTATTCTTCCAATTTGAAGATATTTAAATCTTTTCTTTTATAAATCTTAGTGGATTTCATTCACAGGAAAACAGAATTAGAGATATTATTTTTAGAGAGATCTTTTTTTTTTCTGTCACTAGATTCTTAGGCCAAACGGAACCTGAGTTCCTCCAGCTCCTGTTGAATGTAATCAAAAGATCTTGACCATGGTGAAATCAAGACCCAGTGGTCATCATAGAAACTACGGGGGGAGAGGGGGCAGAAAGGGAGAGAGAGAGTTTCCAAAGGAAATTATTGCCTGGGACAGAGAAACAGGTAGAGTTTTCTGGAAGTCTTTGGTCATAAATTAATCTTTGCAATCATAAGGAATCTTTAAGAATAGCTTAGGACATGCCTAGGGAGAGAAGACATAAAGCTTTTAACTGTCTCAGGGTTTAGACTATACAGAGGCCTCAGGGTTTGTGTTTGAGCTTGCTGAACATAAGCACTTACAAGGCACCAAGATCAACAAGTAAAACTAACCTTGCCTTGTTGTTGAAAGAGACTATTTCTGCATTTTACAGAGGAAAAAACTTGTCACCTACTCACTGTGTTTGTTTATTTGTTTGTCTGTTTGTTTGTTGAGTATTTTTTAATTTTTAATTGAGTTTTATTGAACTCTACATTTTTCTCTGCTCCCCTTCCTTCACCTCCCCTCTTCTTCAACCCTCTCCCAATTTACTCAGGAGATCTTGTCTTTTTCTACTTCCCATGTATATTAGATCTATGTATGTCTCTCTTAGGGTCCTCATTGTTGTCTAGGTTCTCTGAGATTGTGATTTGTGGGCTGGTTTTCTTCACTTTATAAGTGAGTACATGTGATAATTGTCTTTCTGGGTCTGGGTTACTTCACTCAAAATGATGTTTTCTAGCTTGTTTAGTTATGAAGGGTTGTCCAGTCTTTAAAGAGCTTGTACCGGAAGCTGCTTATACGTGTCTGCCTGCTCCACTTCTATTTCACTTGACTTTGATCTTCTATCCTGTGACTTTTATTTGAAAAGCATTGGTGATAAGATTGGGAATGCTAAGCAACATCCTACCACCTTGCCTTACAAAAATTATTTATTATTATGTCTGTGCGAGTGTGGGTCCCATGGTGACAACTTTGGGGGAGTCAATTCTCTCCTTCCTGTAGCCTCACAGCGCCGAGTCCAGGTTATTAGGCCTTGTGGTAAACGCTTTTCTAAGTCACACCATCCTGTAGCTTGCTGTGGGACAATGGTCTTTACCCTGTCACTTATATTTTAAATAAATGCTGATTGGCCAGTAGCCAGGCAGGAAGTATAGGCAGGGTGACCAGGCAAGAAGGAGAGGTGGGACAATGAGAATTCTAGGAAGAGAAACGTTCTTTCTGCAGTCTTGATCCAACCTCAAAGGAAGCAAGACGTGACTGACTTGCCGAAAAATGTACTGAGACATGTGGCTAACACAGACAAGAATTGTGGGCTAATATAAGTTATAAGAGTTAATAAGAAGCCTGAGCTAATGGGCCAATCAGTTTATAACTAATGTAGACCTCTGTGTGATTCTTTGGGACTAGATGACTACAGGACCAGGCAGGACAGAAAACCTCAGTCAACATGTGCCTTTCAAATTATCTCAAAAGATTAATTTTGGTTTTATTGTTTATGTATTTGTATGGGGATTGTGCATGTGAATGTGGGTATCCAAGGAGGCTATCAGAAAAGGGTCAGCATCCCCAGGGCTGAAGTTATGGGGGTTTATGAATTGCCTGAGGTGGGTGCTGGGAACTGAATTGGATCCATCTGCCAGAGGATCAAAATCTCTCACATACAGAGCCAAATCTCTAGCTTCACTGTTCAATTTCTGGTGCCATACTTTTGAGCTCATTGGTCTCATGTTGAGGACAGTAAATGCAGTTGCAACAGCCACTGTCTTTGTGTTTCTAACCTAAATAATGTCATCTGTATTGCTGAACAGCTAAGGGAAAACATATGAAACGATAAATTGTGAACATGGAATTTACTCTGCTTACAGCGGACCAGGTTCTCAACTCAGAAGTCACTAACTACACCTTTGTTTTATCTTACATAGTCCCGGAGCAGCCTAAAGGTGTGTATAAACAAAGGCAGAGAAACAATTTACCTAGAGGTCCTATGTTGTATCTTTTTCTTTCTTCCCTCCTTTTCTCACTTATTCAGAGTTCAAACAGAAGGAAGGTAATTTACATACTATTGATGCCCCAAAAGAATTTTGACTTCAAACAATTTCCCATGTCTTGTGCTAGAGTAAATAGTTGATTGATGTATTCACTGAAACTAAATGGGCGAAGGAATTATTAATGATTAGTGAGTTATTGTGGGGGATTGCCCCAGGCTGGAGAGTGCTTCATCACAGAGCCACAGTTCTGTCCTTCTCCCCCAGCTTTGGAGAAAAACCGTGTGGCATTGTTGATTATTTATAGCCTTTTTTGGGGGGAGGGGGTACTATTCATGCATTTTATTACTAAAAGAAATTGGAAATAGCACAATTTGCAATAAATGGAATTTTTGCTGGGTAGAGCCTTGAGCACTGAATTCCAGGGTTAATTTTATTGGTGTTGAGTCAGGCTTTGCAGAATAATCCACTTCTCCGATGGGATAGTGGAAGATCCCATCCTATCCTGACCACCTTTTCATTGCTTCTGAGCTACTTTCAATTACAAATCCCACAACAGGAAAGTCTGGCTCCCAGGAATGCTTCCTAGAGAAATGGATTGCTAGTGTTTCTAATTTGGGGTACACTGCTTCTTGAACATTTATAGAATTTAAAATGATCTGGCGGCTGTTGAAAAGAAGAAGAGTCAGCCTCACCATGCTGTGTGGATGAAAATCTCTTGATAGGCTTTGCAAAGCTGTGCTGTCTGCTGAGGAACCAGAGTCCTGTTTGCTTTTCCAGATGACCTCTTGGCTAGAAAGGGTTTACTGTTAGCTAGCACCCCACCTAACTACACAAAGACGCATTATTCCCCGAACATTCCCACGCATGTGTGATGCGAAGATTGATCACATGTGTGGGCCAGTGGCATCCATTTGACGTCAGCGAGTCATAGTTCATTGGGTCCTCAGCAGTTTCCATAAATGTATGATGTCAAAAATCAAATTAATAAATTGGTGTAGTTGGTCCAATTGGCATAATAAAAATAAAAAACAGGTTTAAAAGAAACCAATTCCTACAGATATCCTCAGACCAATGAGTTGTGTATTACAGTCAAACAGGATAATACGATGACTAACTAGCCAAGAAAACACATGGAATTAGTTATCAAAACAACAAATTGATGAGTAGTGAAAGAATTATTCTCTTAGTACCAGAAACACAAAAGGTTTGATGAAATATTCGCTTCAGTGTGAAGAGACTTCCAGACACAGCTGCACTTTGGTGCCCTGGAATGTGACTCAGCATTCCCATTTCTAGGTCTTCAAGTTTAAGGTGAAATTTATTTCTTTAGTGTAGACTGTAGTGTGCTTTGACCGACGCCAGCAGCTGTCAATGTGGCCCTTCCTTTTTGCCAGGAACTCAAGGGTTCGTGGCACAGTCTCAGACCCGTGACGTTGGAGAATGAGAGAACAAATGGATAAGGGAGTGAAGATGAGTGAGTACATACACACACTCCCACTGGTGATCCTACTCCAGAGCCAGGTGACGTGCTCTAGGTTGGCAGAGCAAAGCTTCTCTTCAAACCCTGATGCCAGAGTCCAGGGAGAGTTCTGAACTTCCCTCCTCAGAGAGGAGTGGCCCTTTGTAGTGACTTTTGCAGTCACAGGGCCATGGATCTCTTCTCTGGGCATTTTCATCATCATTGAGGAGTACGACATATTCCTTAGATGGCCTGGGTATTTGAAAAAATAAACCAAAACCACACTATTATTTAGTGTGTACTATTATTTAATGTGTACTATTATTCAGTGTATATGATTATTCAATGTGTGTGTACTATTATTCAGTGTGTACTATTATTCAATGTATACCATTATTCAATGTGTACTATTATTCAATGTTTACTATTATTCAATATATACTATTATTCTATGTGGCTGTGACTTCTCTAAAATAGTCCACTCATTTTAGCCATAGTTACATCCTCTCATTGTGATTCATGTATTTTTTAATGTAATCTTCACCATGCTGTGGGGCTTCTAAGTGAGGAATCTATTTTCCTTTTTATTGAAAATAGATTTTTTTCCTCATGCAATGTCCTGATGATGATTTTCCTCCTTCTACCTCTCCCAGTTCCTTCTCACCTCTCCTCCCATTCAGATCCACTCCCTTTCTTTTTTTTATTTTTTTAAATTTATTTATTTATTAAAGATTTCTGTCTCTTCCCCGCCACCGCCTCCCATTTCCCTCCCCCTCCCCCAATTAAGCCCCCCCCAGCCCGAAAAGCAATCAGGGTTCCCTGTCCTGTGGGAAGTCCAAGGAACCCCCACCTCCATCCAGGTCTAGTAAGTTGAGCATCTAAACTGCCTAGGCTCCCACAAAGCCTGTAGAAAAGAACAGGCTTCTAAGAGATAACAATAAATGGTGGCTCACGCCTTTAATCCCAGCACTCGGAAGGCAGAGGCAGGCAGATCTCTGTGAGTTCGAGACCAGCCTGGTCTACAGAGCTAGTTCCAGGACAGGCTCCAAAGCCACAGAGAAACCCTGTCTCGAAAAACCAATATATATATATATATATATATATATATATATATATATATATATATAGTAAGACAAACTAAAAACTGTCTCATCAGAGTTGGGCAATACAAACAAAGTGAATAGAAGGATCCCAAGAGCAGGCACAGAATCAGAGACACACACATTCATATACTCAGGAACCCCACAAAAACACTAAACTAGAAGCTGTGATATATGAGCAGAGGAACCCGGTGCAAACCTGTGAAAGCCCTTTGCATGCTGTTTCAGTCTCTGTGAGTTCGTATGAGTTTTGCTCATGGCGATTTAGAGGGCCTTGTTTTCTCGGTGTCCTCTACCTCCCTGCCTCTAACACTCTTTTAACCTCTTCTCTGGGGTTCCCTGAGCCCTGAAGGAAGGGATTTGATGAAGATATCCCATTTAAGGTGAGTGTTCCAAAGTCTCTCATTCTCTGTCTGCAGGACTCTATATTTGCTCCCATCTGCTGCAGGAGGAGGCATCTCTGATGATGGTTGAACAAAACCCTGATCTATGAGTATAGCAGAATATCATTAGGAGTCATTTTGGCACTATTGTTTTTTCTTTTTCTAATTTAGGATCCTGGGCTCTCTAGTCTCTGGTACTTGGTCACCCAACCAGTGTCAGGTATGGGTTCCATCTTGTGGTGCAAGTCTTAATTCAAATCAGTTATTGGGTCTCTGTTGCTCTAGAATATCTTTCATACAGGACACCGTTGCAGAACGAAGGGTTTATGGCTGGCATTAGTGTTTGTTTCTCCTTTGACAGCATGCAGAGTACCTTCCCATACCAAAGAAGCTGGGACATTGGGGTGAAGGAAGTAGAAGCAAATGTTTGACAGTTACTTAGTCAAACAATCATGATGACGGAATGTTTGGAAGGAGATAAGGTAATCGGGATTCTAATTTTCTGAGTTAAGCTCCAAATTAACTCAGTTGATCTTGACTTGAGTGGCCTTGAAACACTTAGACCAGAGTTAAGACAGCAAATTAACTCAGTTGACCTCAGCTTACTGTCCATGATACACTCAAGGCACATATGCAAATCAAGCATGCATAAACTATTAAGGGGCCTGCACCAACCATAACAACCATAACAGATTGTATAAGTCTTCATGAAAAGAATCAGAAGTGGTGGAAAACATGAAGGAAAATGTTTTTCTCTTTTCAACATGCCATTAATTAAATTATTATACAAAGTAGTGCCTGTGAGTCCCCCATCTTGTTTTTGTTTCCTCTTCAAACAAGTGCTGGCTTTATTATCTGAAGGTGTCTGGAAATTATTTTCCTTGGAATTTGATTTTTATCTCTGTCATAATTATAGCAGAGGAAACATACTATGATTCTGAAGACATGCATGCTAGTTGACTGAAAACTATTTGGGGACAGAGGGTGCTGATGGGTTGTATTTAATTAGTCCTGGACTGGAGTTGGAAGAATGGCCCTAAGGACTTGTCTTTTGAGTTTCTATTTTTCCTTTTCTTTCTGTCTGTTTAATTTTTTTTCTTTTAAATGGTATAGGTGATCGAACCAATAGTCTTGTTTATGCCAAACACATGCTTGACTCCACCCCATGTACCTTTCTCTCTGTAAAACAATGATAGCCTGACTTAAACTAGTTTTCTTCATCTAGGTATGATCAACATCACCTTAATAGTCCTGGGCATACATGCTGGGCATTCTTTAATACCATTGCTTTAATAGAGAACTAAGAAGAGCACTTCACATGCAAGATTCTGTGACTTCTAAGAACCACATGTATATTTTCAAGTTTTCAGACGGTTACTTTTAAAGAGCAGAGTTATGTTTAAATTCAATTACATATTATGACTAACCTTATTATCTACTCAGAACATTTTAATTCAACATCTAATAAATAGTAATGTGTGTTTTTCCTGTGTATGTATCTATAGTTTACAGGCATGTATACATGCTTTTCATGTGTGTCAGCACATCTGTGTGCGTGTACCGACACAGGTATATCTCTACATTTACAGGTGGAAGTCCAAGTTGACATCATATGTCTTTTGGAATTGCAGGAGATCTCTCTGAATATGATGATCAGCAATTCTAGCTGGTCTAGCTAAGCAGTTTACCCCAGGCACCCTCTGCTTCTGAGTGCTGCAAGTGATTGACAGATCAGCCTGAACTTTTAGGTGAGTTCTAGGGATTTGAACTACTGTACTCATGCTTGCATGACAAATGCCTTATTCTCAGCTTGATGCTAATCCTTTAGTATGAGCTTTTCACTTTTATCACTATAAACCCTTTAAAATTTGATACTTGTTCCCAATTTTTAGAATGTTTCAGTTCAGAATAACCACACTTAAATTGTTTAGTTTTCCCCCATGGCTAAGGGCTTCCTCTTCTGGGAAACACAATTTTGGAAAGCAGGTTTATGCTTATTCTACACATAGTAATGCTAACTACCTCCCCTCCCCCATTGCCCTGCCATGGTGATTCTAAGTAGCCACAAGGATCTATCATGGGATTTATGGGTTTGCAATAGTGGTTCTGAACTTTTTTTTTTTGAATTTTTGCTTCCCAGGGAACATTTAGCAATGTATGGAATGGTTTTGGTTATCACACCTGGGGAAAGGATATGTTACTATTTATCTAGAGTCCAAGGACACAGCAAAATATTTTATAATGCAAAGAGCAACCTCCTTTCTCCCCAAGAAAGAATGATCCAGTCCAAACTGACTATAGTGCTCATGTTGAGGAACTCTGCTGATTGATAAAGAATCACTGTTGTGTGTCGGCGTAAATGAATTTAGACAGATTTTAATAATATATACAGCTTTAATGGGGAAATAGACTTATAGAACCACTGGTTCCCATGGAGAACAGGGAAGCAGAGAGAGTGGTGGGCTCATGCTTGCTAGATTTATAAGTAAACATTAGCCCGAGGCAAACACGCCCCCTAATGGGCTGGGCTTATCCCTACACTGTTGGACAGTGACTATGGGACCCTAGCTGCTATAGAGATGTTTTATCTTCTTTGTTGAATAGTCTAAATATATAATGAGTTTCCATGGTCTGTAGTAGTCTGGCTGCAGCCATCTGAACAAAGAGGAGGAAATCTCTTTTGACTTAGTATTTATAATGCTTGGTAGATGCCACAATGATCAATTAGAATGATGGACGTTATCCAGGTATATGCACATGGATCAGAATCAGAGGGTGGAGATGGGCTGGAGAAACACTTACAATGCTGTGACTCATGTAACAAGGAAACTAAGTCATGAACTGCTAGCCTTCTTCGGTCAAGCATGAGGCTTCCATGAGGGACCAGTCTCCAAAACATCAGAACAGTTTATAAGAAGCTGTGTGTTTGCCATTCCAAGTTTTCAGGTTGATGAACTTCAACCAGTCCAACTTAACTACGTATATTTCTCCTTTCTCTTTTCTTCCTTCCTTCCTTAGAGTTTAAGAGTTCTGGGTAGAATATTTAAATTATTTGTTATTGTTATTATTAATTAATGATGCTAGTAATGAAACTCAAGGCATTGATCATGCTAAAACAGGTAATCTACAGAATAACGCATCCTTCCCTCAGATTTTTGTATGCCACTTGTGAGCATGCTTCCTGTGTTTGTTTTTATTTTATTATTTCATTTATTTTAATTTTTATTTTATGTGTGTGGGCAAACATGTATGTCTGTGTACTCCATGTATTACTGGTGCCCACAGGAGTCCAGAGGAAAGCATTGAGTCCCTTGGAACTGGAGTAACAGATGGCAATGCACTGCCATGTGCATGATGGGAATGAAACTTGGGTCTTCTGGAAGAGCAGCGATTGCTCTTCGCTGCTAAACCATCTCTTTAGCACTGCTTCATGTGTTTTAATGGCACTAGTGTTTCTAACCCATGTGAGATTTAATCTTTGCACAATCAATTAAAGGAAGAAAAATAATGACTAAGCTTACAGAATACAATGCCATACGTAGATTAATATGAATGAAATCAGGAAAAATGAGCACATTTTCCCATGCAAAAGACAGTCTTTACATTTGTGATTG
The DNA here is from genome assembly GCF_037038515.1 of Microtus pennsylvanicus. Lineage (NCBI taxonomy): Eukaryota > Metazoa > Chordata > Mammalia > Rodentia > Cricetidae > Microtus > Microtus pennsylvanicus. Next base: position 91,610,707 of record NC_134582.1, read on the forward strand.
CTATACAAGGCACCATGGCTTTAAGTCAGGAGTCTGGGTGTGGCTTATCTGAGTTCTTTGCTGAGAATCCTGATAGACTAAACTCCACTCCTCTGAGATGGACTTCCCTTCTGAGGCTCGGTCCTTTTCTAGCTTACAGATCATTGCCGAATCCCATTCCTGTGGTTGCAGAACTGTGGCCCTTTGCTCTTGCTGTGCTCATTCCTGGTGCACAGCTGATTTTTATCACGGAGTAGAAGCAACTGCTGCAGACCACTCTGGGGTCTCCCACCTCTGACCACACAGTTTTATTAATGTTTATGTGACCAGATCTTTCTTTGGTTTTGCATGAAGCTGATGGGTTGGGGATTTTAAACCATTTGCAAAAGCCTTTGCGTTAAAATGCAACATATTTGTAAGAGATATAGCTCATTACTGCCCCAGACTCATGGGGAAAGGCTTACAGAGGATGGGTGTATCATAATCAAGAGTCTTTAGGAACATTTAAGGACTCTGCTTCCCAAAGACAGAGTGACCCAGGTGTTTTAAGCTTCGAAATAAGAATTGGATTCAGTAATGAACAGGCATATTCAGAGATGTTTCTCCTTGTCCTCATATTTCATGTCTAAAATTCTTCTTCCAAATTTCTGTATATTCATTTTCATAGCTGGACTCACCAGCCTGTTTTGTCGATGGCTTGAACCTGTTTATATTCCCGTCATCCTTCCCTTTGTTTGAATTTATTATCTCTTTGTTAATGCTTGACTATTTTATTCTTACTGATTTACTGGATCCTCAAGACAGAAAGAAAATGATCATGTTTCCAGACCACACCATCCTGGGTCAGGTTTCTGCATTTCTATGTGAGTGTTACCAGGATCCACTATGGTCATATTTTCCAAGAAAAACTTCCCATGGATAGAAAGAAGGTCAATCAATGAGAACTTAGAGGTTATGAGGATTTTCTAGTGCACTAAAAGCAGGATGAAGGCAAACCAAAGCAACTACTGTAGCAGCCAAGGAGTTGAGGTGAAGAGGACCCAGCACAATGCTCTTAGCTCTGGACCACGTAGTGAGGTGGCCTATGATCTGGGGGTGTCACTGTTGTGTGGGTAAGACTGAAAGGCCTGCTGTTCATTTTCATGGGTCTACTAATCTGAGTTCCTGATACAAAGAAAAAAAGTAAAAGTGACTAATAAAAAGTAAAAAGTATAAAAGCATAAAATAAAACCACTAAAAGGGCAAGAGTTCCCAGGAAAGACAAGCTAGAGGGAAGGAGAATGAGATGCATCTGAGAAGTTTGGCACATGTGTTCAGAAGACAGAATCTTGAGCTGAGAGCTACTTGACAGGGTTAAGGTCAGGGAGGTATGAGGCAGGAGGATTATCATGTAGCTGTAGTATGGTTGTGAGGTCTGAGATCTGAGGAAAAACAGCTTGACGTGGTCAAGAAACAAAGGAAGACTGGGAAGAGGGAACCTAAAGATGGGGAATGAAGAGGTCTACAACAGGTAGGCAGGCAGGGGGACAGATGAGGAGGAGTAGGGGACTCTCGAGCTCCCCTTGTCATTCAGCAAGAGACACTGGAGCAGAACACAGGTCTGTGACTTGGCTAAGATCGCAGTACAAGGAGGTTATACCTCTGTGATGCAGAGACAGAGAAAGGCCTTTATTTAACCACCCATTTTTCTTATTTACAGAAATACTTGGGAGGAGTTCCCCTGTGCTTGTTTGAGTCTCTTTCCTTGACACTGATGCTCCTATCTTTCTACTTATACCTGAATTGGTTGCTTTTTCGTTATTGCGCGCAGGATCTTGCCACGTAGCTATGGCTGCTCAGGTGCTTTAGATAAAGCTCAGGTTAGCTTCACATTTAAGCTATCTTCCTGACTCTACTTCCCCAGTGCTGAGATGATGGATAAAGTCTACCATACCTGGCTTGCTTGCTTTTTAAAAATAATTTAAAAAAAATTGATATCATAATATCAAATAGACTTCCTCTTTTCTTTTCTCCCCTGACACCTCCCCATGAATGTGCTCACCTTTTCTCTTTTAAATCAATGGCCTCGTTTTCTTTATATTTACACGCAAAGAGAAATAGATGTTTATCTCTATCTCTCTTTCTTTAATTGTTACTACATATGAAAAGATAAGATGCATAACTCTATCTCTCTATGCATATATATTCCTAAATAGATAAACACAACTTGATCAGTTATAGTGCGGGTATGTTTTCAGGGCTGACTAGTTGGTACTGAGTAATAATTGGCTCTTTGTTCCCTGGGGGAAGACTGCTTTTCTCACTCTTAACATTCTTTTGAACTTGGAGTTTTGTTTGGCTCATCTTAGTTCTTGTTTCTTTATGGGACAGAGTCCTCCTTTTCCTTCATTCTAACCTCCATTACTTTCCGAGCTTCGTTTGTTGTTGGAAGCTGTGAACCCCCAGATCCTGAATTTCTTGTAAACAACGTGTTATGCTTGCAGCTGCTCTGAGCACAAAACCCTCAGGAGTTCCTGATGGCAGGGGAGTGGTTTCTGGTGGGTTTGGCTGGGGCGTGGCTATCAGTTAAGGATCCCTATATAAGCTGCCCCTGGATACAATAAAGGGGGCATTCTTGGGGCCTTCCTGTTTCGAGGATGACCCGTGTCTCTGTGTGTCTTTGTGTGTTTAAATCTCCAGGCCCTTGCCCGGCTCACGAATGGTCCTGTAGTGCAGGTGCCATGATATAGGAGTAGTACCGTACTGTCACGTAGTACAGGCATGCAGTACAGTTTATTATAATTTGCTCTGAACTATAGCATCATTTGCATCAAAGTCTAATACTGGGATGGAAGAAGGCAAACTATCTTTGAAAATATTGATTCCACACTTTCTTTCAGTGCTCAGTAGGATCTTGATCGTGTCATAATCAGTCAGGTCCTCCCAAATCCACACGAAATCTGACTGGGACAGATACATTAGACACAACTTCATTACAAACAAGTATGAACGAGAGCTGTGCTCCTTTATTTCTATCTGAAGAACTGAAGTCCTTAGTGTTTTTTGTTTTCTTTTCAGGAAAAGCAAAGATGTCCAAAGTGATCCGGCATGAGAGAATGAGTATTTTAGCTGTCATTATTTTTATTATTTACCACATTTCCAACACTTGCTTAACGTCAGTTTGTAGCAGTTTTGAGTTCTCTATTCATAAAATATAAAAGAGTTCAGAAATAATTCTTTGCCAAGATTTCTAAATGTATGTAACATTTGGTATTTGTTGAAGAATTACTATAAAGACCAGTTCAAATATCTCATAGTGTAAAGGCATTTTTTTAAAAAAAAATAAGATTAACCAAAATTATAACTGCGTCAAATAAAGCAAGCACTCCCAGGATGACAGAACAGAACAGCGCTATGGATGATTTTGTTTGTAACAGGATTGTGTAATCTGTGTGCTGTGGGCATGGATGTGTGCTGCTTTATGTCCTGTCCTGAAGGGCAAGATACACGAGTTAGACTGGCTCCCGAGCACACCAATGCAATGGGCTGGATGTCCACGCAGCATATAACTTTATGCAAATCATCTCACATTAGGACTAAACTCACTTTCGTTATAAATTTGTACTGCTATGGCTTGGGAGTTGAGTTATAGCTTCCCCCTTGATTTCTGTGATGCGGATTTTAATTTTCATTTCGTAAAACCTACTCCTTCTTATTTGGTTCAGTCATCACTGACCTAAGAGAAAGTGCGTGTATTTTAAGTTTGTGAACTTATATTCTTTCTTTTGATGTGGTTATGTTATAAATTGAACCTGGGGCCTTGCCCATGCCAGATAAATGCTCTACCACTGAACTGCAACCACAGCTATGAACAATTTTGAAGTCATCATCAAACCAAAATTGCAAACATTTCCTCAAGCCTCCTGGAAACAGTCAATTTATCACCACTTAGTACACAGCTTCCCGTCATACATGTTGGCTCCTACTTACTTTTTAGGATTTTTTTTTATAAGTGAAATCACTCAGTAAGCATTACTCTTTCATTGGCCTCTTTCACTGAACAGAATGAGATTCATCCACATTATTGTATATATTAATAATTTATTTCTCTTGATTGTGGAGCATTATATGGATATGTTGTCTCCCATTTTTTTATGGCTGGAAGCAGAGGTATTGTGAATGCTCTCGTATTTTATGGAGTCACATTGTTGATTTGTTTTCTCATCAGTCAGTGGCTGGTATGAGCATGGGGAGATAGTATGGCCCATGGACTCTTAAGATTTGACTGTGAAATGTCACCCACAGGTGGTCACAAGTGGATATGTGCTCCTCAGCTGGGATGGTGGTTTGGGAATTTGTAGACTTCTAGGAGGTGGGGCTTGGCTGGAGGAAATACTGATCTCTGAGGGGTGGACCTTAAGGTTTATAGGCTATCCAGTCTTCCTGTCCTGTCATGGCCATGCTTCCCATTGTCCAGAGACGTGAGGAGGTGAGGTAGCCACACACTCCCATCACCATGGAGCTGTCTACCACTCTGCTGTTCCCACCATAATGGATGGTATCCCTTCAAATTGTGGGAGGGAACAAAGTCTTCCTCCTTTGAGCTGATCTTGTAAGGTATTCTACAGCAACCAGAAAAGTAAACATCACAGTTGCATTTCAAGCAACGGTTGAGTTGCTATCCAAAGCGTCCATCCCATTTTATGTCCTCCCAGACATTGTGTTGGAGTTTTTGTTCCTCTGCTGCCTTGCCAGCACTGGTTTTTAGCTAATACCAATGCGTGTGCACTGTCATCCTGTGGTCTGACTTGTGTTTGTTTGGCAGGCAGTGGAATTACACATCTTTTCATGGATTTACCAGCTCGCTGCGTTGGTTACTTTATGTTGCGGTGCTAAAACACCATGACCAAAACTGACTTTAAGGAACAGTTTACTTTGGCCTACATTCAGTCACTGAGCTATCTCCCTTCTTGTGAAATATTTCCATTAGTCAAGAAACACTGGAATGGCTGGCCTTTATTTAGGTTCTTGAATTCACTTTATTCTTGAAATGGAACCATATACTATAGCAGTTGGTGTTCCCTGAGAGTGCCAACTAAGAAGGTGGAGCTTGGAGTTGAGGTTATGATCCTCTGTCACCTCTGATCTCACTTGTGACCCATTCCCAGCTCCTCTTCAGCTAATTCACCAGCCATGATAAATCAGATAGAATGATTTAACTAGCAACTCTTAGATAATGTATACTTTTTAAATCCACCACTTATCATTGCATAGGACACAACAGTGACTGAAAAATATCACGAGACAGATATGGTGAGCTGCCACAAAGCTGCAAGCATGATGTGTAATATCAACAGATGCTAATGGTCCCAACACGTGAGAACGTAATGTACTGAGTGATGTACTAAGGGTGACTAGTGGTCTAGGGATTGAGCCTCAGCAGTAGTTTACTGTGACTGGGGGCTGGAGACTTGGCACTTTGAGAGATTATGGAAAGATATTTTGAGGTGAGTGCACAACACTCAGTATCCCCACTATCTCACCAGACATGGAGCTCATGAGTGAGGAAGCAGATGGTCCCAGGGGCCAGTATGCTAGACACCCTCAGGTTTATTTGGACTTATATCTTTCAGGTTGGTTGGGGGCTATTTTTGTTCTTTTTCTTCATTTCAATAAATCTCCTCAGAAAAACACAATATAACATTAAGAAATAAGAACATCCTTTTTAAAAAATTAAAATATAGGTACGTCAATTTTCGCTTCCTTTTTCTCCCTCCAACCCATCCCATAAATCTCTTCTTGTTATTTCTTAAATTCATGACTTTTTAAATTTAATTATTGCTACATATATATACTTATATACACATATTACTTACTATATAAATATAATCTGCTCAGTCAGTATAATAATACTTGTATGGGTGTAATTTCAGGATTGCCCAGGTTCTTTTTATTCTTGTTTGTTTCAATCATCTCACAAGATAATGTGCACATTTCTTATCATTGGACAGATATTTGTAAAAATCCCTGCATTTTATATACAACTGCATTGCAAACTGGTTCTTATTGGATTGCTACACTGTTTGTGGTCAGCTGTGTCTAGTATGTGTCTTGTGTGTGTGACAATGTAGTTGTTGTATGCATGTGAATGGGAGAGTATTTGTGTATGAGAACATACTAGTATGCATGTGAGAATACAAACAAATGATTGTGTTCATGTTTGTGTACATGTAAAATCAAAGCATGCTCTCAAAGGTAATCCTGGCCAGGAAGAGAACCCTCTGAGAGTCTGCTTTGATTTTACATATACAGCGGCAGCATACGTGTTGGTAAAACCATTTCATTGTTGAAACTGTGAGATGTAGTGTGTCAGCAAGCTTAGTTATCCCCCATAGTGTATTCTGAGTGGCATGGCTATGAGGTTCAAGTAAAGAATGATGGGAATAGGTGCCACAATATTGAAGATGCTGCTCCACTCCTTTGTATTCTAGTCTGGTTTCCTGTTGCTGCCGAAAAAAAAAAATACCCTGACCAAAAGCTGCTAGGGGAAGACAGAGTTTATAGGGCTTACAGGTTCCCATGACTGAAAGAAGATGGGGCAGAAGCTCCAGGCAGGAATCTGGAGGCAGGAACTGAAGTTGGGACCAGGGAGAAACACTGACTACTGGCTCCCTTCCCCTGATGTGCTCAGCTACCTTTTTATATATAAGCCAGGTCCACCTGCCCAGGAATGGCACCACCCACATCAGGCTGGACCCTCCTACGTCAATTAACAATTCAGAAAATGTCCCACAGACATGTCTACAAGCCGATCTGATGGAGACAGTTCTTCAGCAGAGCTTTCTCTTCCTAGGTATGTCTTGGTTTGTGCCAAGTTGACAGACAGTAACCAGCAGAATGGCCTCAGCCTTTTGGAGTGGCTGCACACACCAACTAGAGATGAGTTCCAATCACTGTGGTCATTTGGAAGAATTAATGAGAGGCAGCTTTACGGATGGAGGGGATGCAGGATGGTTGGGAGCTGATCTCAGTGTACAGAATGGTCGGAGTCTGGAATAGCAAAGACCAGGCTAGAGAGAATAATGCCAGAAAGGAGTTGGGCTCCTTGACTTTGGCAAGCAAGATTTGTATTCTCTGGAAACCTAATTGCTTATTGATTCTGCAGAGACTGGTGCTGTAGCGCTGGTGGTGATTTTTGCTATAGTTTAACCTTTTCAGTTCTCTCCCAGGCTGGTTGTCCATTTCTCCTTCAGTGCCATCACGGTTTTTGCTGGGAAGGCTTTCTTGCATTCTGAAGTGGAACCAGGGCCTGTCTGCTCAGCATTTCCTGGCTTCATGTCAAGCTTTGATTGTTTCTAGAGCCGCTTTCTAGGCCTGCAACACATCCCAGCCACTTGTGTGCAGGGTTGGAATGCAGTAAAGGAGATCTAAACATTTTTGTGAACCACTGAGCAGTAAGCATGGCTGTAAGCCTCCAAACAGCTGTCCGTGTTTCTGCCTTGCATCTGGTGTCTAACTGGAGTCCTTTATGTCAGAACATAATCTACTTTAAAAGTTTCTGTTTATGTCACAAATAATAAACCGGATGGTTCTTTACAACACCCAATCTCCTTAAACTGCCTTTGCAGACAATAGTCTTTTTTTCCTAGTGAAAGAATGAAAAAACAATCCCTTTATGCGTCTTGTAGGATTTCTTTTGTATGAGTGTTAAAAATGTAACTAGCAAGTTGTGTTTCACATTGCATGTACACAGCATGCATATAGTGATATTAAATATAAAAATGATATGGTATATCCTGTATTTCAGATTTAAAATGTACATGCCATATGCATAAAATAGATTCTAAGATATACATGCATGTAATCCATGAGCACACTGAGTCTTTTAAGAAAGTCCATGCCTGATGGTTTTAAATTTGATGGCTTTAAATTTGATTAAACATTTCTTGATCCCAAGATGCTGGTACTGAGTCAATAGTCCATCATTGCCTCACCTCCATTGTTTCTAATTCCTCTTCCTCCTTCTCCTTCACTTTATTCTTCTTTTAATTTATATCAGCATCTTCAAACATCCATTTTTTACATAGCTAGACCTCCTCAAGGACTGGTTCATTTTTCCCTTTACTATTGACTAGATTTAAGACAGTCCTATTTTTTGTGTGTGCTTACAAGTAAAATCAGGAACCATAACACACTGTGGGATAAGTCCCACTCAGTGTTATGTTCTGAGGCAACCAATCTTCCATCAGCATGGACTGATGCATGCTGTCCTTAAACTGTTTGAACTAAGTACAAAAAGGATGGTCACCTGGCTCCCTTGCTATATTGGGGACAAATGTGAAACCTGGAATTTCTTTACTTTTAGATTAATTTGGGTTCTAAACAAGTAATAGACCCCAAAAGGAAATATATACTTGCTGTAATGATAAATTATGAATAATTTAGCAGTAATTAGATATTGATAAAGAGAAAAATCAGTAAAGTAGGAAGATAAATATGAAAAAATATAGCCAACAGATCCAAGAGATTGACAATAGATGCTGGAATATAAAGTGCATTCGTGTCATAGAGGGAGGGAGCAGAGATAATGAAGAGAGTTAACATGAAATGTTTTCAGAGTCAGTAACAGATTTTGAGTTGTAGAATTGAGAAATACAGTTTATCATCAAAAAGAGAAATGGCTGAAATCTATATTTATTATATTTATGTTGTAGTAATTTTCATGTTTATATTTATAATGGTGTCACTGGAGGTAACAGGAAAAACAAGGCAGAACTGGGATATTGGAGACCAATATCTGAGAAGTTTGGAGGTGGGTGCCAAAGTTTAAAACACCTAATGGTTTCTACTTCAACTGGCTGCAGCATTTGATAGTTAGGATTGTTAAATTTAGAAGAACAGAGAGAAAATAATTCAATTAAAGCCAAAGTGACAGAGTAACAGCAAAACAACTTGGGAGGAAAACTAGAAGCAGAACAACACGGGGGAAACAGAACAAGACATGGAACAAGTGATAGAAATGAGTTGGCATTGGTGGCTGCACTAAATATAAATGGTTGATTTTTAACTTGTCAAACTGGCCTGTGACTCCTAACAAAAAACACACTCAAGTCAAGAAATTTTGAGTAAATGAACTAAGAGAGCTGTCTGAAAATGTCTTCAGAAGTATTGTTTCTTACATATAGAAACAAGATATATATTCTAATACCTTGTGGCATATTTGTTTGTGTAATGTAAGCAACAAAAGTGAATGAAGGGCACTTTACAGATTGGCACAGATGACTCTAAAATCATGATGTATTTGTAGCATGTCCAACATTCTTAAACATGCTGTAGTTAATGAGTATATGTGTAGGAAAGCCTTGTAAATCTGTGAAATGGATATTTAGAAAATTCAGCATAATAGTGTAGAGGTGATTTTAAGAAGGATTTATGGAGGTGTGATACAAGGCCCTGAGTTCAGTACTCTGGCCATGGTCTGTCTGTCTCCACATTTAAATTCTCAGCAATCCTGAATAAAGCACCTTGCATTTTGCACTGGCCTCTTCAAATTCTTTAGCTGATGAAAAACAGTGAGAGATTGTCCTAATGACTTTTTCTTCATCTGAACAAGTCTCATAACCACAGTCTAGGTAAAATCAAATATCCTTCTCTAGTTGTGTTGAGGTGGAAATTGCTTTGAGTTGTTGAGTAATTATACATAACTGTAGGCTTCTGACTCTGTAAAACACAAGCGAGTAATATCAATTGGAAGAGAGGAACCTCCTTGTCTCTAAACATAGTATGGTATCCAGCTGTGCTCCCTCCCCCCCATTTTTCTTTGCAAATGTGTTACCTCCTGCCCTATTTGGAGCCTCTAACTTTAAAATCCAGGCAATATTTAGAGATTACAGTGCAGAACCTAATAGGTTCTGCTACAGTCACCGGCAACTGGGGCAGCCCGTGTCCTCTGCAGAAGCTAGCTGCCATGCCATCTAGCCGTGGTAAACACAGTGTCTTTGCAACTCATCTGAGCCAGTCAAGGACTCACTGTGCATGGGAGCAGAGAGGCTTCCACACTACTTCTATGATGCCTGGAAGCTTCAGGGTTCACACATGGAGATGGCTACGTGCTGAATCCCCTTCTCCTGCTGCTGCCTGATCAAGAGGCTCATAGACGACTTCAATGCCATGTAGAAGCTTTTGAGTTCACACATTCTGCATCCCCTTCTTCTGATGCTGCCTGAGAGATTCAGAGACACACAGGATGGGTGCCGCTTTACAAAATCTTGCTTGGTGGCCGGCATAGGTCCCTAACGCTTTGGGAATTCTCAAATGTAACACAGCACAGCATTCGGTGTTTCTGTGTAGAGTCTCCAAAATACTTGGCTGTTTCAGCTTAAATCTACAACTCTCTAATTGATCTTAACTCTGACCTTCAGTCCATATTTTCTAGAAAGCACCTGTTGCCTCCAGCATATGATGTACCTCGGATGTTATGCATTCATTCTTCCACTCATTTAATAAATGTTAATAGATCACCTTAAAACTCTACTCAATGTCTGCACCCTAAAGTTTCGCTGCACTGTGTCTCATCCTCTCTAGTTTCAGCACTTCCTTTCTTTTGTGGATCTGATTAATATCTTTTGTTTCTTTCACTTCTGTGTGTGGAACCTAGGGTTCTGGAAAACACTCTACAACTTCTCCAACCCACCCCTCCCTCAGTCTCACCCTTCCCTACTACTCCTAAGCCCCGGCCTTAATTGGATCTTTGAGGTAAAGTCTTCTTCACCATCATCTACCATCTGTCCTCTGAGGCAGTGTCTTCTTTCCTGGTTGAAGGTAGATCAACAGATGTTGATAATTTATTGACACTACGTAGTCTGAGGTGAGTTCATGTACGGCAGAAATGGAAATGAAACACACCTTCTAGGAACTGAGTTTCCCATGCAAATGTAGGCAGGCTTCACCCACACTTTTGACTGTGTGACCTTCCCATAGGTCTTTTAAAAAGTATTGATGGCAAAACATTTTTTCCCCTAGATGCCAAAAGTCCAAAAGGTGCCTGAGGTAGCAGTAACATTATACTACTGCTTGTCAGATTTTGCGAATCTATTGCTCTGAAATAAGCCATGGGTTTATTAAGTGCACACTTGCAGGTGAGTGAGAAGCAGCAAGAGTCTAAGGGAACATTTGCATCTTTCCCATATCATTGTGGAGAGCTATACACACCCACAACAGGAAATGAAGTTAGCAACACAAGTGGAGCAGCTCGTGAGAGACTGCTGTATGAAGTTCAAGAGGGAGAAAGAGAAAAGCATTGGTAGTTAGGATTAGCAGAGAAAAAAATCAGGCCAAGTAACATTTGTCCATATTTAATTAGGATCTCCTTGAAGCCAGGTAGACTGGTTACTTCTGCTTTTCTTCTATAGACAGACAGACAGACAGACAGACAGACTGAGTGAGCTCAGAATTACCCAACACGTTATCGTTACAAAGACAGGTTTATTTTGAATTACTGTTAGTTTTATCATTTTCGTTTCTTTTATATTTGCCCAGTGTAATTTGTTTATTTATTTTCTTAGGAGATTGTGTCTTTGAACTGTCTTCTGAAAGTTTAATCTTTATTTCAGAAATATGTCTTTGGTTTTTATTGTTAGTATTGGATTTTGTACACTGCATATCAATTGGACCCACACTAGGATTTGAGTCCTTCATTCAGGACGTGGTCATGAGACGGCCATACTGTGTGATGTTTTCCAGCATCATCAGTTGGCCTTTCTTTTGATACATGTGCACTTGGTGTTTATTTTGCTGGAATGATGATGGGATTGCGTAAGACAACATGCCTACCACTTCCGTATCATCTCTAGATGGTGTCACATAGAGGCTAGAGGCTATTGTCAGTAGTAGCTTTATTAACCTTTCTGCTCCCCAGTGGATTTCAAGTCTACTGCGTACACAGATGGAGTCTGCATTTTCCAGACAACGATTCAGGGCCACTGGTTTAAACTGAAGGCCTTTTAAAGTTAATACTTTCGGGAACTGCCCTGGCTGGGGAACATTGTCTCTTTTCATGTTGTTTAGGTTTTAATGGCATTGTGTGGGTGGTCCACTAGCTGAGTGCCTGTCTTCTTTTCTTAAGAAGACTATCTGTAATTCTCGAAGCGGGTATTTTGCCAATTCTCACATGCTTTGTTTTCTCTTCGCAAATCAACATGTCTATGTATGTATACAATGCATGTTCAAAAGGCATTTGTTACTCCGCTGTCACTGCACGTAGAGACAATCAAAACTTATTATGCCCAAATCTAAAACAAGATCCGACGAAGTGAGCAGATGTGGTGCATGAGCCGAAACCTCACCATGCTGTTCCTATTTATCCCTGGTGTTGTCTGCAGGGAGTGCCCAGTGCTGCAAGGTAGTGGATTAAGGCTCTTGCCAATTCCACTTACTTAATGAATCATTTATGCACACTTTATTCCCTGGTTCTGTTGTGTGCCTTTTGGGTGACAGAATAGTTTGAGGAGTTTAGTTAAACTTGTCAAGGCTTTGAAATGGCTTCAAATCTGTTTTATGGCTTCCAAATTAATTGCATTTGTTTCAGAAAATGAGACGTGCTTTTTTTGATTGGGATGCAAACATAATAAGCTTTCAAAATGCGGGTAGGTTATCCAGGCAGAGTCTACCCAGCTTTCACAACCTTGCACTGTTCCTTTCTAATTCTACTGAGCTTGTTTCTTTCCCCTTTTGTACCTTTAGCATATAAATGAGAAAACGCCAAATAAGGGTGCACCGAGGGAAAATAGAGCCAGACTCTCTTTCAGGTGGAAGACTCTAAACTGAAGACAGAGCTGTCATTGCTCTAGCTAGCCTACTTCAGGTTGCATAGCCGAAGGATACACCAGTAAATTAAATGGAAACCTACCGCCTCTTGATTTTTGCAGCATCTTCACAATAGCTAAGATCATGACATCAGAAAAGATGTCTTTAAGCAGACGAATGGGAAGAGAAAACATACATAACAGAATATCACTCAGCCACAAAAGAATGAAATCCTGTCATTTATGTTGACATGGGTGGAATTGGAGGGCATTAAGTGAAAGAAACCAGGTTCAGAAAGACAAATGTCACATGCTCTTCCTCATACATGAAAGCCTGACAAGTTGGTTTTATGAGAATAGAGAATAGAATAGTGGTCAGTGAAGCTGGGGATGGCAGAGGAGAGGCCCAGAGGCAGGTTAGTAAGGGGTACCAACACGTATCTAGAGAGGAAGAATAATTTCTAATGTTCGATAGAACAGTGGCTTATTTTATGTGTTATGAAGAATTACAAGAGATGATTTAGAAAGTTTCTTACAAAAATAAGTGATAAACTAAGACATAAAATGCCAGGGTTGGATCGTCACACATTGAACACATGTATGATCCCACACACTCTACATATGGACACTTTTTATATGTCATGAAAGTAGGATTGAAAGCCTTAAGAGATTCGCTAATAGAATTCCCCCCTCAGGCCAACTCCATTCTCTCTAGAGTTGAGTATACTGTCTTCCAATCAGGATTAAGGAAAAGTTGTTTTTCTTTGATTGCTTACTAACATTTCCAAGGTAAGCACTAGGATTTTATTTTTTAGACAGCATCTCAAGTAATCCCTGCTGTCCCTGAATTCTGTCTCCATCTTCAAAGCGCCGAGACTGCAGGTGTCTGCCACCACACCCAGCTTGCCTTGGGATCTTGAAGGGAAACACCAATTTAGTCTACCTGGTTTAGGTATCAGCATTAATGCTTGCTAGAGGGCAGAAGATTAGCTGGAAATGATGAGGATGAAACGAAGCACAAGTTCTCCCTCCTCCCAGCTATTGGTGCCTTGTGTCTTAGGTAAGACTGTACTTAATTAAGAGCTCAGCATGAGCCCCTTGCTCCACTTTGTTGTTTAACTCATAGGTGTAACTTACCTGTGCTCAGCTTCTGGTTGTGTTATGGCTGACGGCAATAGACCAGGAATTCAACCTCACTGACTTATGCTTCTTCAATATGCGAATGGTGATATCGTTGAGCACTTTCATCAAAAGCTGTGTTTTAGAATAGTAGGAAAGAACCAGTTTCTCTCTGTGTGCTGGGTCTTGCTTAACTTTCTAAATAGTCTTCTGATGCAATGGGAGTTTCAGGGGCTGATGAGGCAGGCAATAGCCACAAGGCTTTGGGTGTTTCCTTTGAGGTTTATAACAAGGTGTTAGTCACTATGCCTTAGATTCTTTGCCAAAGCCCTGGTTCTTCCTTTCTTAGGCAGAAAAGGAACTCCCTGTGTGGCTAACTAGTAGTAGTGGTGACCACAGCTGGTGATGTAACATAGTCTTCGGTCAAGTTCCACCGTGAGGACTTACTGCGCTGTATCCAAGACATCCAAACCGAGATCTTCCATCATCAGAAACATTATCAGAGATGGCAGCCTATCCGACCTTCTTTGGTTGATGTAGACAACCGCTGGGTAGATTTTTATTTTCCTTCCTCTTATCTTACTTCCCCATGAAATATTACAAAGCAAGCACTTTCATAATTTCTAGAAAAAACAGGCTGTAGGCAAGAGATTCCGCAGCATGCCCCCAACCCCTAATTTGGCAGAATATAGCTTTTGGAAATGGAACTTGCCTGAGCGCCACTTGCGTTAACACTTCCTGTTTACCAACCCAGGATCTCTCGGGGGAACCCAATACTTGTGTGATGAGATCAGAGAGCTGATAGCAGATACTGTATTTGCTGATAAATGACAGATTCCCTGCATGTAGCAGGGAGCTTGGTCCCAGGGTCACCAATGTAAACAATAACCTGACTCACCAAGCCACCAGCTGGAGCTACTGTTTAGCACAGAAAGTAATGTGGTTTTTTTTTTTTTTTTTGCCTCCAAATTCAGGTTTTAGGAAACAAAGATTACTCAGATATTTTTTTTTTATAACAACACTAGCTCATCATCCATCTCCTTTTCCACTTCTGCCTGTGTCAAAACCAGAAGAGAGCAAGCACTGCTCCTATCTCATCTGCTCCTATTACCTTGCTTGTATTACTAGGGGAAAAAAAGTTTAAACTATCTTTGGTTTTAGGTAAAACAAAACCAGCAAATAACCCTCCCCCCAGAATAACCCCAAACCAACCAATCAACCAAACAAAAAAGGGAGAACTTATTTTAAGAATGTCATGAGTACTGTCCCCTTTTCTAAGATTCTGTTATCCGTACACTGTTTCTTCTCCACCCTACACTGCCCCATGAGCCTCCTGGACGAGGGTTTCTCATTTGTTTCCTGTTGACTTCTATGCGAGCTCATGTTAATTATGCGTGTCTCCAGTCTCAACACAACAAAGGACGAAGAAATGTTTAATTTGGTAAGGAAGCTCCCGGGAGTCCTTCCCCCACGCCCAAACAAATGCTAGTTTATAGTCTTTCTTTCAGTACCAGACTTTCCCAATAAAGTAGTTAAAGCCAGTGTTTCAGCTAGAAAGCAGGGTGATGCAATACGGGTAGCACAGCACTCTGATGGTGCTTTGGTTGGAATGAGAAGAAATGACTGAATTGACTCTTCATTCGTGTGTGTGTGTTTCCCAAATGCCTGACTGTTCTCTGTCTATGTTAGAAGAACCCTAGCTAGCTATTTCAGAAACTTGGATTTGAGACTTGTCACGTCTATTGGTTGTCAAGGTAGAACTGTGTCACCAGGAACCTGCTGTCACCACTGGTAGTCTGGCCAGGACAGAGCTGCAAGACATTGCTGTGTCATTCATAGGTCATGAAGTTGTAAAAAGACTAAATTACTTACATAAAACTACAATAGATTCTAGCTTTATTTCTGAAACTAGAAAGGACCTAAGTAGGATTGTATTAGCTAGTTTTATTATTATTATTATTATTATTATTATTATTATTATTATTGAAGTATCTGAGATGACAATGTTCAGGAGGAAGAATTTCTTTTGTCTTATGGTTTCAGAAAATTTGGCCCATGGATGGAGTCCTGTATGTTTGGTTCAGGCAATATGTGTATGGCAGCTTGTGGCTAAAGAGCCCCTTTCACACATACACACACATGCACGCACACAAACAAACACACACATACACACATAAACATACACATACTTGACATACATGCGCATACAAACACAGACAGACAGACATAAGAGTGTAGGCAGATTTTCCTGTCCCTCCAGCCAGCTCCCAAATCATGACATGGAGCCTTGTTATGAAAGCTCACCCAATAGCTTAGGCTTGTTTTTAACTAGCTCTTGTAACTTAAATTAACCCACTTTTGTTAATTTACATGCTGCCACGTGACTTGTGGCTGGTTATCTTTTCTCCTGCACATCCTGCTTCCTCGGTGTCTCCTGGTGTCTCCGCCCTTCTTCTTCCTAGTGTTTTCTTTGTCCCCCAAATCCTGCCTAGCTATTGGCTATTTAGGTTTTTATTAAACCAACCACAGTGACATACCTTCATATAATGTATAGTAATATTCTACAACATGAGAGAGACAGAGATAGACAGAGAGACATGTGGGGGTAAGCATAAGGGGTGAATAGGAAGGGACCGAGGCCATATATAGCCCTAGGAGCATGGCTCTAGTGCCCGATTTCTTCCCATAAGTCCCTGACTCCTAGTTTTCACCACCTCTCAATAATGCCACCACACCCTTAAGTCTTCAAACGCCTCACGTATTGATTAGGATAGAACCCTCATGACCTATTTCTGGCAATGCTACCACAGGCACACCCACAAATGGGCTTTCCTGATTTTCTAAGTGTATCTTTTCTCTTTCATTTGCAGTATTTATGTGCTTGTTCATTACTAAAAGTAGATTTTTTTATACATTATTTCTGATTACAGTTTTCCCCCTTTTAACTCCTCCCACACCCTCCTTACTTCTCCACTTACCCAAAGTCATACCCTTTCTTTCTCTCTCATTAAAAAAAAAAACAAAACAAAACAGGCATTCACCCCTAAACCAGAAGCTATCTCCAATTGGTAGCTGCCAGTTAAGAAAAAAAAAAATAATTTTTTCTAACCGGCTCTCACTGGGTAGCCAAACCACACTTAAGGGCAGGGCCCATGCCCAACAGTAGATGGCCACACAAAATAAAGTCAATGTTATTTTTTTTTTGTTCTCACAGTGCTTTGTTGAGGCATTTTTTCACTTACAGATCTTTTGCTTACATGTTACAATTTCCAATTTTGTCTCTAATGAATTTTCTGTGTGTGTGGTGTGTGTGTGTGTTTCAATGTCCATGTGTTTCTTGTGCTTTTGCTTTGGATTTTTTCCTGTTTGTTTGTTTTGTCATATTCTGATCTATTTGTTTTTATTTTATCTAAGCATTTCTAATTTCAATCAAATCAACAATAAAAGTTAACCACCACAGTGACTGATGGGGTACTTGTGGAAAATAGCATCTAGAAAGCAATTTGGCACAGCCTTCGCCGACTCCTTATCTTCTTTCTGGGACCTGGCCACCACCTGGGCTGGCCACCAAGAGCAAGTGATCACTTAAATAAAACTGCCTGTTTTAAATAACTGATTAAACTCCTTAGATTGGATTAAATAAAACTGAATGTGCAAAAGCAAAGAGAAGACTGCTCTAATTTCCTAGTATAGATGGTTAGTGTAGATGCTAGTGAGACAACCACGTACCCATAACCAGATGTGGAACTCTCAGCAAGAGGACTCAGAGTCCTTTACTAATTCACCCAGAAGTGGCAGAGTTGGATCATATGGTCACTCTATTTCTAGTCTTTGAGAAACCTGTGCTGATTTCCATAGTGGCTATACCAACTTACCCTCTCACAAACTATGAGTACAGGATGGTCCTCCTCACATCCTCACCCACATTTGTTTTATTGATGTTGGCTAATTTGAGTGGGGTGAGTTGGACTTTCAAAGTAGCCAATTGTATTTCTTCTGACACTTATCTATTCAGTTCATCAGCCCATTTACTGGGTAAATGTTTTGGTATTTGCTCTGCATAGTAGGTTATATAGTCTAGATATTGATTCCTTGTCTGATGTATGGTTGGCAAAGATGTTCTTTATTCTGTAAGCTATCTCTTATCAATACATCACTGTGGAGACTGTTTACTTTGTGGTAAGTAGAGTTTTAATTTATTGGTACCATTTGTCAATTCTTGGGACATGTCTCATGCTCTCAGAGTCCTTTTCAGAAAGTTCTTGCCTATTATTGGGTCTTGAGGTCTCTTTTGTGCCATTGTCACACTTTTTTGTTATTATAGCTCTGTAATATAATTTGAGGTCAGACATTTTGATATTTATAGCACTGTTCTTTCTATTTAAGACTGATTTAGTGGGATGGCTTTGAGTTTTTCTCCGTTTAATTTAATGTTAGCTGTTGGCTTGCTGTAAATAGCTTTTATTATATTTAGGTAGGATCCTTGTATCCCTATTCTCTCCAAGACCTTTATCATAAACGGGTGTTGAATTTTGTCGAATGCTTTTTCAGCATCTAATGAAATGATCATATGTTTTTTTTCTTTCAGTTTATTTATATGGTGGATTACATTGATAGATTTGCATATGTTGAACCAGCCCTGCATCTCTGGGATGAAGCCTACTTGATTATAATGGACAATTTTTCTAATGTGTTCTTGGATTCGGTTTGCCAGTATTTTGTTGAGGATTTTTGCGTCAATGTTCATGAGTGAGATTGGCCTGTAATTCTCTTTTCTGGTTGAGTCTTTGTGTGGTTTTGGTATCAGAGTAACTGTAGCTTCACAAAAGGAATTTGGTAATGACCCTTCTGTTTCTATATTGTGGAATACATTAAGGAGTATAGGTATTAGCTCTTCTTGGAAGTTCTGGTAGAATTCCGCATTGAAACCATCTGGTCCTGGGCTTTTTTCGGTAGGGAGGTTTTTGATAACAGCTTCTAATTCTTCGCGACCCACAGGTCTGTTTAGATTGTTCACCTGGTCCTGGTTTAACTTTGGTATATGGTATTTATCTAAAAAAGTGTCCATTTCTTTTACATTTTCCAGTTTTGTGTTATATAGGCTTTTGTAGTAAGATCTAATGATTCTCTGAATTTCCTCTGTGTCTGTGTTTATGTCCCCCTTTTCATTTCTGATCTTATTTATTTGTGTGTTCTCTCTCTGTCGTTTAATTAGTTTGGATAGGGGTTTGTCGATCTTGTTGATTTTCTCAAAGAACCAGCTTTTTGTTTCATTAATTCTTTGGACTGTTTTCTGTGTTTCTATTTTGTTGATTTCAGCCCTCAGTTTTATTATTTCCAGTCTTCTACTTCTCCTGGGCGCGTCTGCTCCTTTTTTTTCTAGAGCTTTCAGGTGTGTTGTTAAGTACCCAATGTATGCATTCTCCGTTTTCTTTAAGTGGGCACTTAGTGCTATGAACTTTCCTCTTAGCACTGCTTTCATTGTGTCCCATAGGTTTGAGTATGTTGTCTTTTTATTTTCATTAAATTCAAGGAAGACTTTAATTTCTTTCTTAATTTCTTCCTTGACCCAGGTGTGGTTCAGTAGTTGACTGTTCAGTTTCCATGAGTTTGTCGGCTTTCTGTGGGTAGCATTGTTGTTGCCTTCTAACTTTAATCCGTGGTGATCAGATAGGACACAGGTGGACACTGATATTTTTTTGTATCTGTGGAGGTTTCCTTTGTTTCCAAGTATGTGGTCAATTTTTGAGAAGGTTCCATGAGCTGCAGAGAAGAAGGTATATTCTTTCCTATTTGGGTGGAATGTTCTATAGATGTCTGTTAAGTCCATTTGCTTCATTACCTCCAATAATTCTCTTAATTCTCTATTAGGTTTCTGTCTGATTGACCTGTCCCTTGGAGAGAGAGGTGTGTTGAAGTCTCCTACTACTAGTGTGTGTGGTTTGATGTCTGCCTTGAGTTCTAGTAATATTTCTTTTACATAAGTAGGTGCTTTTATATTGGGGGCGTAGATATTCAGGATTGAGACGTCATCCTGATGAATTGTTCCTGTTATGAGTATAAAGTGACCCTCTCGGTTGATTTTAGTTTGAAGTCAGTTTTGTTAGAAATTAGTATGGCCACACCTGCTTTTTTCTTAGGACCATTTGCTTGAAACACCTTTTCCCAACCCTTTACTCTGAGTAGGTGCCTGTCTTTGTGGTTGAGATGTGTTTCTTGCAAACAGCAGAATGTTGGATCCTGTTTTCGTATTCAATCTTTTAGTCTGTGCCTTTTTATAGGTGAATTGAGCCCATGAATATTAAGTGATATTAATGACCAGTGGTTGTTTACTCCAGTTATTCTTATTGCTTTTGGTAGTAGAGATTGTGTGTCTCCCTTCTTTGAGATGTGCTGGTGAAGGGTCGCTAGATGCCTGAGTTATTGTAGGCAGTGTTGACAGTGTTGGATTCCTTGGGTTGCGATTTTCCTTCTATTACTTTCTGTAGGGCTGGATTTGTGGCTACGTATTGTTTAAATTTGTTCTTATCCTGGAATGTCTTGTTTTCTCCATTGATAATGAACGATAGCTTGGCTGGGTATAGTAGTTTGGGTTTGCATCCATGGTCTCTTAGCTTCTGCAGTACATCTATCCAGGACCTTCTGGCTTTCATGTTTCCATAGAGAAGTCAGGTGTAAGTCTGATCGGTTTACCTTTATAAGTTACTTGGCCTTTTTCCTTTGCAACTCTCAATATTCTTTCTTTAACCTGTATATTTTGTGTTTTGATTATTATATGGCGAGGAGATGTTTTTCTTTGATCCAGTCTGTTTGGTGTTCTGTATGCTTCTTGAATATTTAAATGAATATCTTTCTTTATGTTGGGAAAGTTTTCTTCCATAATTTTGTTGAAAATATTTTCTGGGCCTTTGAGCTGTGACTCTTCTTCTTCTATTCCAATTATTCTTAGGTTTGGTCTTTTTATTGTGTCCCATATTTCCTGAATGTTTTGTGTTGAGAATTTGTTGGCTTTGCTGTTTTCTTTGATCTGTTCATTTATTTTCTCTATGGTGTCCTCAGCATCTGAGATTCTTTCTTCTATCTCTTGTATTCTATTGATTATGCTTGTTTCTGTAGACTCTGCTCGTTGACCTAGATTTTCCATATCCAGCTGGTCCTCAGTTTGTATTTTCTTCCTTGCCTTCATTTCAGTTTTCAATTCTTGAACTGTTTCCATTACCTGTTTGATCGTTTTTTCTTGGTTTCCCAGGGTATCATGTACGTATTTAGTCATTTCTTCAAACTTTTTGTTATACTTCTCATCCATTTCTATAAGGGCATTTTTTACATGTTGTTTAAGGGACTCTATTGCCTTCATGAGTGAGGTAAGCCAGACCCAAAAAGAGGAACATGGGATGTACTCACTTATATTTGGTTTCTAGCCATAAATCAAGGACATTGAGCTTATAATTCATGTTCCTAGAGAAGCTAAATAAGAAGGAGAATCCAAAGACAAACACATAGGCATCCTCCTGAATATTAACCTTCATCAGGCGATGAAAGGAGACAGAGACAGAGACACACATTGGAGCACCGGACAGAAATCTCAAGGTCCAAGGTCCAAATCAGGAGCAGAAGGAGACGAAGCACGAGCAAGGAACTCAGGACCACGAGGGGTGCACCCACACACTGAGACAATGGGGATGTTCTATCGGGAACTCACCAAGGCCAGCTGGCCTGGGTCTGAAAAAGCATCGGATAAATTTGGACTAGCTGAACATAGTGGACAATGAGGAAGAATGGGAACTCAAGAACAATCGCAGTGTGTTTTTGATCCTATTGCACGTACTGGCTTTGGGGGAGCCTAGGCAGTTTGGATGCTCACCTTAGGAGACCTGGATAGAGGCGGGCGGTCCTTGGGCTTCCCACAGGTCAGGGAACCCTGATTGCTCTTTGAGCAGATGAGGGAGGGGGACTTGATCGGGGGAGGGGGAGGGAAATGGGAGGCGGTGGCGGGGAGGAGGCAGAAATCCTTAATAAATAAATAAATTTAAAAAAAAGAGACAAGAAAAAAGACTGATTTAATAATTCTGAAGGTTATTTTCAGACTTTTTGTGAAGAATATCATTGAAATTTTAATGGATGTTGTATTGTATATGAAATTCCTTTGGGTAACATCATGGATTTCCTAGTATTAATTCCATCATTCCATGACTTTGATCTTTCCATCTTCTAGTGATTTCTTAAATTTTTCTGTTTAATGTTTTCCTTCTAAAGTCTATCACTTCCTTGGTTAGGTTTAGTCATAGGTATTTTATGTTATTTTTACTTTTGAAGCTATAGTGGATGGAATGGTTCTCCTATTTCTTTCTTCATAAGTTGTTTGTTGGTATATATAAAATTGCTGTTTTTTAACATTGTTTTTATATCATACCACTTTGCTGTATTAGTTAGGGTTTCTGTTGCTGTGATAAAACACTATGACCAAATACAACATGGGAAGAAAAGATTTTACAGCTTGAGTTCATCATGTAGGACAGTGTGAGCAGGAACTGCTAGAGAGGCTCAGCCTTCTTTCTCCTAGCACCCAGAACCATCATCCCAATGGTGACATTGCCCGCAGTGAGTTGAGTCCTTCCATATAAACTGTCAATCAGAAAAATGCCTCACAGGCTTGCACACAGCCAAGTCTGGTAGGGGGCATTTTACAACTGAGGTTCCCTCTGCCCAAATGACTCTAATCTGTATCAAGTTGACATAAAATTTGCCAGCAAAAATATTGGAAGCATATTATATTATTAGGGTCAAGAGATTTCTGTTGGAGTCTTTAGGGTCCTTTTAAGTATTGGATGATTTCATCTGCCTCCTTGCTTTCATATTTATGTGTCCTTTATTAGTTCCTCTTGTTTTATTGTTCTATCTAAGACTTTTATTTCAGTACTAAATTGAATGGATTTATGCAGTGGGCCTCCTTGTCTCACTATAGATTATAAAGGAAATGCTCTCGGTTTCCCCCCATTTAATACAGTGTTAACTACAGGTTTGTCATATAGCATTTACACTGAGATATGATTTTTCTCTATTCCAAATTTTCAGATCCTTTATTATGAAGAGATACTGAAATTTATAAAATGTCTCTCCTATTGAGAGGACCATGGGGTTTCATTCTTAAACATAACATTATGTTGCATTTTTAAATTTTTGGGTGTCTTGAACTATCCTTGTCTCCTTAGGGGAAAATTTGCTTAGTTTTGTTATAAACTCTAATGTTTTTGTTTTTTAAGGATTTTGTTGAGAATTTTTGCATCCTTACTCCTTAGAGAAATGGATTTATATGTTTCTTTTAATCCATTTGTTGTAGACTTTCCAGGTATCCAGAAAATGAATGTTGAAAATATTTCCCAATAATTCCCGAATTTCACTGGAGTCTGTAATACCATCCTCATTTTCATCTCAAATTTTGTTAATTTGATTCTTGTCTTTTTCTCTTTTGATTTAGTTAAGAGTCTGCAAGTGGCTGGGTAGTGGTGGCACATGGGGAGGAAGAGGAAGACAGATCTCTGTGGGTTTGAGGCCAGTGTAGTTTACAGAGTGAGTTCTAGGACAGCTGGGCTACACAAAGAAACCCTGTCTCAAACACAAACAAATAAAAATTCAAAACAAAACAAAGTAAAAGGGTCTGTAAGTCTTATCTTTTCAAAGAACCACCTCTTGGATTTATTCTATATATTGTTCTAATCTCCATTCCATTAATTTCTGTCCTACTCGTCATTATTTCTTGCTGTCTACTGCATTTGAATTTGGTTTATTCTTGCTTTATTGAACCCTGAGTTGCATAATTAGGTTACTCGTTTGAAATTGCTCTGAGTTATTTTAATGTAAGCACTGTAACTACGAATGTTCTTTTTAGAAATGACTTAGTTGTACTGCAAGTGTTTTAGTATGCTGTGTTATTGTTTTAATTCATCCCAGGAATTTAAAATATTACCTTCCTGATTTCTTTATTGATCCACCTTCACTCAAAATGTAGTGTTTGTTAAATCTCCCGCACGTTATTATTTTATCAGGACCTGTTTGAACTTTCAAATCTCCTGGTTTTTGTTTTGTTTGTTTGTTAAATAATCAGAAACCCCAGTAATTGATTGCTAACTATTCATAATTATTTTATCTTCTTGATGAATTATTTCCTTCATTAATATCTAGTGGTATTCTTCATCTTCTCTGACTAGTTTGGTTTTGGAGTCTACTCTATCAGATATCAGAATAAGTAGTTGGCTTCCAAGATGATTTCAACCCACTAACTTTGTTTATGGCTCTTGGCCAGTGGTTTGGAGACAACAGTGGTTTTTGTTTTCTAATGCAATCAGCAAGTCTGAGTCTTTTAAATGGTGAACTAAGTCCATTCCCCTTGATGTTTTCTTCACCGTTTTCTTTGAAGTTGGTTGCTGGTGTTTCTGGTTGCATCATTGTGTGTCATTTTCTTTCTTCCCTATTAGTATTGGACTTTGCTGGTTTGCTGTGTTGGATAGGTTAGAGTCCTTCCCAGGACTCTCTTGTCCATCTAGACCTTTCATGAAATATATTTTTCCCATGTTATTCTGAATGAGACTTCTTTATTCTTCGTCTGTGTATAGTATTATTTTAAGTAATCTTTACAATGTTTAGCAGTCACAAATTGCCTTAATTTGTCCTTTTCTTGAGATGTTCTTATTATTCCACTGAGAAAGTTAGCATTTCTGTGTATAGAAATCTCAGCAGCCAGTTCTTTACTTTCGGGGTTAGAAAGTCACCATCACATGCTTTTGTGGATTTTATGGTTGCTGTTGGGGGAACACGATATTGTTCTAAAGTGTTTGACTCTGCAGGTATTGACTTTTTCTTTTATAATTTTTAATATTCTTTCTTTATTCTGTATTTTTGACCTCTTGAAGGGTATATCTTGGAGCAATTCTGCACTGCTTATGTCTACTTGGGTTTCTAAATGCTTCTTGCATTTAGATATCCATGTACTTTTCATACTAAATTTTACTATATTTTGTATTATTATGTCTGTATGATACATGTACATGAGTGTGGACATGAACGCAAATGTATATATTAGAGAGCCACTTTGAGGAGTTGATTGTTTCTTCCACTATAAGGTCTAGGGACTGGACTCAGCTCATTAGACATGCACAGCTTTAGTGTGCTGAGCCATTTTTCTGGCCCTGGATATACATTTTTTCTCTAGGTTTTAAATGGCCTTCTCTTTTAATTTCATAAAAAAGTCTATGCTTTTAGACTAAACTCTGATCCTTCTACCACATATATTCTTAGATTTGGTTGCTTGGGGGTACCTAAGAGTTCTGGAAAATTTCAGTCATCTTAATGTCTATATAATATATATATATGTCAATATGATATATATGACATAATATATTCATATTCATGGATATGCCTGAAATTTTTCTGGTATTAACTTTTTTTTGTTATTGGATACAGGGTTTCTTTGTAGCTTTGGTGCCTGTCCAGGAACTAGCTTTTGTATGCCAGGCTGGCCTTGAACTCACAGAGATCTGCCTGCCTCTGCTTCCAGAGTGCTGGGATTAAAGGCATGTGCCACTACTGCCCGGCTTTGGTCTTCAAATCCATTCCTCTCCTTGGTGCTGTCTGTTCACGACATTTTGTACTGCTTATTTTTTTTAATGGTTGGTTTTGTCCTTATCATCAACATCATTATTGATTGGTTGTGTCATTCCCAGCAATAAATCAAAACTTCTGTTTGATTTGTTATCAATGCCAATTTCCTTGTGGATATCCTTACATCTTTAAATTTTTTCTTCACATTGGAAACTATTTCACAGGCCTTTCTAACTTTTTTTTTTTTTTTTACCTAGGCCCTTACTTCATTCACCTCTTATCTCTTTTTCTGGTATATCAGCTACTTCATTATCTTTGGGTTCTGGTATTGAGTTGTGACTTCTAAAAGTGACAGAATAGATGATTTTTTTCTAGTTTTTTGCTTCTTTCTTTGAGTGTCTGTTGGGATAGGCTTGTCTTTTGGGTTTTATTGTTCTCCTTTCATCATTTTGTTTGCTTTATTTTATGTAAGCCTTCCTGGAGAGTTGTCTTCATGTGAATTTATGTCCCCTATTATTTAGGAAGAGGAGCTGACTGCAGGAGCAGATACAATGATTTTCACAGTGGTCTACGTATTGCCTTGTTGTAAAATATATTTGCGTCTCAAGCATTATTCATAGTGACACCAGGATATTGATTGGGAAATAGCTTCTAGATTTTAGGAGTAGGCCTATTAAGCTACTGTGGCAATTAAGAATTAAGTGGTAAAATGAGGATGGAATGGGAAAGAGGAAAAGAAGGAATAAAGTATGAATGAGACAGAAAGTCTGTGTGAGAAGCGCAGTGACTAACAGAGAAGCTGCTGAAGAGTCGGCACCGAGAGAAGAGCCAGAGAGTCTACTCGATGAGGAACAGGTTAAAAGAGAATGAGGACACAATGAAGAGCATGGGTATAAATACAATGAAGTCAACCATATTATAACACCAGTCGGTGTTCTTTTCTGGTGGTGACTGATGTGCTTTCTCCTCCTGTCCCTGGTCTGCCTTTTGTAGCAAATCTCTGCAGGTTGGGGAGGGCTGCTGGTCTCAGGAATTCAAAGAAATAAAATCAATATGGCCTTTCTACTGAAAGCGATCTATCTATGTGAGCCTCTCTTTTCTTCCAGAATACTCCAGTCTAAGACTGCCCTGACGGCTCACTCCAACTTCTCCAGTTCTGAGAATCGCTGTTTCCAAGCAAGGCTTTCTGTGACGGAGACGCTGGGTGTGGGAGAGGTCTACCCATCTGTGTTTACCTTCGTTGCTGGGCGTTTTCTTCCTGGCTCCTGATTTCCTTGTGCTGATTAGCGAGACTTTGAGCACCCTGCCTACCTTCCATGCTTCTGCGTGCCCAGACAGTGACCCAGGTGTTTCCGACTGTTCTCTCCAGGGCAAGGGCGGCGACTCAGCCTGAGCTTCTCTCGTGGTACTTCTGCCTCTATCTTCCCAGCTTTCACTGTCCTCACATCTCTCCCCGGGTGTCTCTAGGCCCTCGTTGTGTCTCACAACGGGGTTAATCTCTCCATCTCACTATTCCTGTGGCCAGTATCCAGGAGGGGAAAGGACCTCTCTGCAAGCCACACCTGATTCAGGCTCAGTGCAAGAATTATCCTGGCGCAACTGAGTGCCAGCTGGTAGTCACTCCTGGCTGCTTCTCTGTGGAGAAGGCTTTGCCTGGGCTGATATCTTTTTTCTTTAGCTCTTTCTCTCCAAAGAACAGTCTATTGCTCAATGTCTCTTCTCTTTTCTTTCACTGTATCACAGAGAAGTAACTTCTAATCTACCGTCTTACCTGAAAATCCAAGAGTTAATATAAAATATATGAAAATAAATAAATAAATTAATTAACTAATGGAAAAAAGTTTCTTTAATTGGTAGCAAATGATGAATTACATGGATAGCAAAGAATTGTTTAAAAATGAACCTTGTTATGACTGATTTTCAATGGCGGATTTGTAAATTGCAACACTGTTTGGCCAACAGTTTAGGCATATTCCTACGTAGTTTTTATATCTTAAATTAGCCCATTTTTATTCATCTGTGTATCACCACAAGGCCTCATTTCCTATATGTCTTGTTTTCTCAGTTCATGGCTGGCATCTTTTTCCTTCCGCAGCTACATGCCATCTTTTTGACTCTGCCTACTCTCTCTCTATATCTCTTCCAGCATGATTATATTCTGCCTTGACATAGGCCAAGCAGCATCTTTATTAACCAATGGCAATAAAACATATTCATAGCATATAGAGGAGAATCCTGCATTATCTCCTTCAGGATTTCTGCTTCACAGAAGGAACCATCAGACATTCTGCAGGACACAGAAGAAAGCAACTGGTGAATTTTGCCATTACAAGCCAGAATAGATCTTCAAATTTCCTGCTTCACTGAAAAGTCTGCCAGATATTATGGATCTATAGACTAAAGATAGATGCTCCAACATTACAAAAGATCTTTGCGTGACTGTTCCCGCAGTGAGATTTCTCTGACAGTTCTAGAGTTTTGAAAGTTGTTTACAATACACTTCCTATTTACGTGGGTAATATTATATATTTCTGGAGTCTTTGATGGAGTTGAAGACAAATAGTTTAGTTTTCCTTATTTATGATAAAATATAATTTGGATATAAAACTTTAGACACACAAAGATAGGATATTATTTTCTTTAATTTGCTAAATGTAAATGGAATAAATATTATAAGTATAATTCTCGCTTGATACCTGTTTTATTATATATAATTTTACTATGTTAAAGTTAAAAACCTTCCTTTTTATTTAGACAGAAAAGGAGAGATGATGTGGGATTCCCCCTCTGTATGCTATCAATATATATTATTACCATTGGTTAATGAAGAATCAGCTTTGGCCTATGGCAAGGAATAATAGACCTAGGCAGGAAATCCAAACAGAAATAAAGAGAGAGAGTAGGTGAAGTGAAGAGATGCCATGTAGATGCTGAGCCTTGCAGTAAATTATAAATTAATAGGGATAGGTTAATTTAAGATGTAAGAGTTAGTTAATAAGAAGCCTGAGCTAATAAGCCAAACAGTGTTCTAATTAATATAGTTTCTGTATGATTATTCAGGTCCAGGCAGCTGTGAATAAAAGCACAGTCTCCTTTTACAATTGAAACTTTTCTTGATGACATGGAATCTGTAGGTTGCTTATGATAATATGTTCATTTTTATGGCACACAAATATCTTCGACAGCAAGACAACCCTGAGGGCACTGCCAAATCACCACGTTTGTCATGGTAGTCAGCTCCCACTTCTAAATAATGGGGAATGTAAATCCAAGTGAAAGCAACACTCGATAAAGACTTACATAAGATAAAACAAGTGAGGAAAAGGGAAAAATAAAAACTGAAGGACACACATATCCCAAAAGCTGCTCAAAACAGAAGAGAGAAGCACAAAACTTGGGAAAAAGCAATCCACTCTGATACTCCCTTAAGCTCACAACTCAATACCAGAGCCCAAAGATAACGAGGTAGCTGATACACCAGAGAAAGAGGTAAGAGGTGAATGAAGTAGGCATCTAAGTAAGAAAGTTGTGAAGGTGTAGGAGAGAGTCAACAATCTGGAAGAAAATTTAAAGATGTGGGAATATCAATAAAGAAGTTGACATTGCCTGTGTCTGTGTCTCAAAACATTAAATATAACAGAAGTGTTGGGAATGAAAGATCCAATAATTGATGATGATGATGAGAATGAAACCAATCATCATAAACAAACAAACAACCCTCTCATACTAACATGGAAAATAAATAATAAATGACACTATACAAATAAATGTATATTAATTGATGTACACTGAAGTGGCCAGTGGGTCACTGAAGACATCAATGAAGTAATTTTTAAAAAACTAGACTCATATTAAAATTTACTATTGTCTTAACCTTTCTCCCCATCTTGAAATCTATTTGTCTGCTTGGTATTGTCTATTCATGATACTTTTTAATGACTGGTTCCCATTCCTACTCACCATGGGGTAGAAAGTGGTAGAGTTATTTTCAAGCTCTGGGGAATGCTCCAAAAAGGAGACGGGACCAAAACTGAGCTCATACTCTGGGCCAGGGCTGGGGAAATATTCTTGTTATAGATAATTCATGAATAAAAAAATCAAAATATTAGAGTCTGGCAGCTAGTGGGTTGGAAGAGGAACATGGCTCTCTATCACAAATCCTTCTTAAGTGCGTGTGATGTTTGTATATATGGTGTAAAATTAAGGACAAGAGTATCTTTAGTCAATGTTCTGATTCTATGACAAAGTACCTGAACTAGGTTGTTTATGAGAAGTAGTATTTTGCTCAGTTCATGGTTCTTGAGGGTGGGAGGCTCAGGAGGATGATCCCGCCTGGTGATGGCATCCACAGGATGGAGGACATCACATGATGAGACAGAGCAAACTAACCAGAGGGACTTTCCTATTTTAAAAAGCCAGTCCCATAATAATTCTTCAATACATAAGTTTACAAAGGCAGAGTTATGCTCACCTCATGAAAACCTGGCCTCATAAGGTCCCAACTTTCAAAACTACTACATGTGATACCAAATTTCAAACATGTGGGGTTTGGGCCACTGAGACTATAGAAGAGGAGGAAATAAAATACATTTAGACTAAAAATAAAATATTTAAACAGATAGAGCCACGGGACAAATGGAAGACGATGCGTCAGTGGAGCAAGGAAAGAAGTGAACAAGATAGGGGCAGGAAGGCTGCATCCGAGATCAGACGAGGACAGGTGGTGGGATGCAACCTGCCGGAAGTAAACTGAGAGCTTGGTGATAGCTCCATTTCCAGGATACTCTGGTTAGTAAAGGAGGAATGATGAAATTTTCCATGGCGCTGTGTCGAGGCATTATAGTGCTTACCAAGATCACGACCATGTCAGGAAAGTAAGAAGTCAACAACATAGGATAAGATATAGGATAAGGAAGGCACTGGATCATTTACAAAATGTATTCTTAGATATTTAGATTTTAGAAACTGAGCCTGGCCAAAGAGACAGAATCCATATCAAGAGATCACCTGGAGAATAATCACATCAGTGATCTCAGCTGAAGTTGTGAAGTAACATTGATAGCGAGCTTTTGGAAGGAAAGCAAGGGCCTATACCTATAGATTCCAGGGAAGGATCTAGACTTGTTACAACTATTTACCAAGTGATTTTAATGTTGATTGGCTTTACAAGTTCACTGATATAGAGTAATTGGTCAAAAGGGAACAAGGAAGGTTCCAGAATATATTAATTAGGTCCCTGTTTTCCTAATCTGAGCAGGAAACAGCGTCTCCTGACTGTTTAAACAGTTTGCTTATGTTCTATGGAAAGATTTTCTAGTTAATCAGACATAGGGTAAAATCCCAAAACTGGCATGTCTCCCTGGCTTCTGGGTAATACTGATTCAGTGGGTCTGGTGATTTTAAGTGGCAGTGGGCCAGGAAACCTTGGAGGAGGGAGGGTTTGTGCCATGGCAGTAGTCTTTGGTTCCTAGCACAAGGTTTCTGCTCAATCCCTGTTGTCCTAACTGATGGAGTAGGGGTGATGCTGATGTTATTCACAGTGAACCACGCTCAGAGGAGAGGAAATTCAGGATGATGTGATAAGAGATCAAGAAGTAACTGTAGTATAACTTCTAGACCCATCGCATATACCCGGCAGGAAGAGGGAAGGCTGGGGACTGAGTTCATCAACAATAGCTAGTGATTCAGTGCCTCACTTTTGCTCATCGAAGAGTCCATTGAGATGTTATATGCAAGGCTTAGAGGGCTTTCAGGGTGGTGAACTCACCCTGTTAGAGTGTAAGCAGCATCTTGTGTTAAAGCTCTAGCGAGAGGAAGACATACAGCCTTGTGGAATATTTGATCACATTGTGAAGATTTGTCCCTGTTATACCTGACCTGCTGAATGATCAATACCTAGGTGACAGAGGACAGGCACAACTTCCAGGGAGAAAGGAACTCGGGGGAAGAATGAGAGAGGCAGAGATTTGCCAGGCAGACTTGGAGAAAGTGGGATGTACAATATGGAGTAGAGATAACGAGCCATGTAGCAGAATGTAGATTAACACAAATGGTTAATCTGAGTTATAAGAGCTAGTTGGAAATAAGCCTAAACTAAGGCCAAGCTTCCATAATTAATAATAAGCCTCCGTGCCATTATTTGGGAACTGGTGGTCCAAAGAAAGTCCAACTATGATTAAGAGACACATCATCCATCCCTTTGGCCATCAGACTGTTACTTACAAAATTAGCATGCTTGAAACTAGTGTTCAATGAAGTGACCCAGAAGGCCATACTCAGAGAAAGCAAGCACTCAGGGAAGAGAACTCTGCAGGTCTAGAATGGGTTGGGATCTTACATCCCACAAAACCTCAAAGACTCTCAAAAATGGGGGATCTTAAAATCCCAGTTTTCCTAGGCTAGGACTTAATAAAGACTATTTCTATAACAACAACACTAAAACAAACAAAAACCCAGAGACAACAGAGGCAGAGCTGGGCCCAGGTTCTATTCTCCTGATAAAAGCCAGTTAAGCTGTCTCATGGCTAAAGATACCCGTGCTCTAGCCTTTTCCTCGTGGCTTGCCTATAACTCAAGGTGGCTGCAAGCAATGGTGGAGAGAAAATTAGATTTCTTTCTCCTCATAATTTGGCCAAACTCTTAGTAAACTTTTTCTTACCAATTCCTAAGCCCCAACTTTTACAGTATACAGGGAAACTGAGGGAGAGGGTTTATGGAGAGAAGTGCTGGGTACCAGCAGGGTAGTGGTGCATCTCATCTCCATGGGAACATGTTCTTGGAACTATTCTGAGCTTCGCAGTCTATACCTCTTCGTCTGGTTGTTTGTTCAAATCTTTTATATCAAACTGACAGTAGCAAGAGTATCATAAGGAATGAACAGGAAGAAAAAGTCACTGTAATCTCCAATTTGTAGTGGAACTGGACAGAAGCTGAGGTAATTTGGGAATACACTGCTTATGGTTACATTCCAAAGTGCAGGGTGGAGCAGACTTGGGGGGGGGATCAAGATTTTATCCTGTGGTGTCTGTTAGCTCTGAGTAGTGTCAGAATTGAATAAATTGTAGGACTCCCAGTGAGGAATTAGAGGATTACTTGGCATTAAAATCCCCACACATCTGGTGTCCAATATTATGAATAGGAAAATAGGATTTTTACTGTGTTATTTTGTTTTGCTTTTTAATTTTCAGCACAGGAAATTTTAGGGCTGAGCTCACTGGGGAAGCTCTTGTTTTGATTGATGTTGTGGCAACCCTCACAACACTAGTTACAATTAGTGCTATGGTCCTGAATCTTGTTCTCCAAACTGGGGTCCTCAGGTCAGCATTGTGGGCATCGTCTGCTACTTGTTAAGAATGTCGAATGCCAAAGCTGGGAAGTGACTCAGTGGTAAGACTGTAAGTTCTAGTTAAGCATGAGAAGCTGAGCCTGAATCCCCAGCTGCTAAGGAAAAGCCAGGCAGGGCTCTGCAAACCTATAAACACAGCACTGTTAGGATAGAGACAGGTGGATCTTGTGAGCTTACTTGAGAGTAAATCTAGCTGAAACAGTGAGCTCAGGTTCAGTGAGACCCTGGCTCAAGCCAATAAGGTTGAGAGTGATGGGAAAGACATTTGACACTCTCCTTAGCCTCCGCATGAATGTACAAAGGCATGTGCATTCTCTCACTTATCTCGGTACATTAATATCACACACGTACATACGTAGAACCCAAGGCTTCTGCCATGGAACCTGACTCCTGACATCCCAGCATGCTTTCTAAAGCTGTAGAATCGTATCTGTAGGCCTTTATTTCATACTGCAACTAGATTCTCCAAGTAAACAAGACCCTCCAGAAGAGAAATGGAGTCTCAGTGTGAGATTATTGGTGACTTTTTCAGGGAGCCAGCTACCTTTGGGAACCATTGATCTGGAGTTTAACTGAAAGCACAGTAGTGAAGTCTCTTGTTGGATTTGTCCTGCCTTGACGTACATGACTCAGAAAGAGAGTATTAAGGCTACCCACACAGACCGTGAGAATATGCAGCAAGGGAATGGAAGGGGCTATAGAAGAAAGGAAGATGGCCCAAAGACAAGAGTGCCAATAAAAATGGGTATCACCAGGTTGAACAAGCAAGCCAATGGGCTTACACTAAAGAGATTTCTCTTTATGTCTTTTTAGAAGCTGTCTATTTCTCCAATCCTTGGAGAAAACTCTTGATACAGACATTTCCAATTTATGGTTCTCTTGAGATGTGAAACTTTATCTCACCTGTGTGAGCTTTTTTCCACTCAGTGGACCAGGAACCATTAGCTGCAGAGAAAAGGCTTATTTATCTCATCATCACACACAGCACAATAGAAAGAAAGAATGGTTGTTCAGAAGAGACATCAAGAAAGTGGTGGCACAAAGTAAAAGTCTGTTCTGGAAAACTCTTATTTAACACAGGCCAATACACACGTGTAACAATGAGCACACATTGTGAAGTATTAGCTCCTGTTGAACCTAGGTGCAGGGACCATGATCATGCTTATTAAGATTCTTTTAAGTGTTTTCTAGTTTTAAGTATTTAAAAATTTTACAGTGAACAATTGTTTCTCTAAATCAAGATCCATTTCCTTAATTAGTATTAGAGCAGTGAAGCTCACATTTTTATTATTTTGAAAAAATTCAAAATATTTCCATTTTCCACTTAGAATTTCATTTCAGAAAAGATTTAAAATTTTCATACTCACCCAACCAATTTGTAGGACAAATAACAATACATATTATTGACTCCCAATTCTCTCTCTCTCTCCCTCTCTTTCTCTCTCTCTCTCTCTCTCCTCTCTCTCTCTCTCTCTCTCTCTCTCTCTCTCTCTCTCTCTCTCTCTCTCTGTGTGTGTGTGTGTGTTTGCATGTGGGCACACATGTAGGGAATTTTGCATGTATCAATGTACATGTGTATATAAGCCTTAAGTTCATATTAAGTGTTTCCAAATTATTTATTGGGGCAGGATCTCTTGTTTCTTGCTAATTCTGGCTACTGTACCTAGCCAGCATGCTCTAGGGATCCCTCGCATCTTTCTTCTGGATCCTGGGACTGTAGGTGATTACCACATCTGATTTTATGTGCAAGCAGGGATTCCGACTCCAGTCTCCATACTTACACAGTTAACATTTATCTACTGAGTTTTTGCCCCACCCAAAGCTATTTTATTATAAAGGAAGTGTCTTTAATTTGGTACAATTATTCAGATGCTTTATGTTTGTTTATTTAAATTCAAACATCTAGATCAATCTACTTTTTTAAAAAAACTCAGCATAACTTTGAAAACTCATTCTGCTCTTTTAAAGTTTTCATTTGGATCCCATTCTGTACGAGTCTAGCGAGCCACTGCAGGATATAATAGATGCCATCAGTGTATCTTGCTTTTCTGTGGAGCTTTTTCATCACCAGGCTAAAAGGAGTTTTAGAGAATTTCTTCTTCCTAACCTAAAAGAATCACTATGGTTTCCCAAGTTTTGATTCAGCCTTATTCTTTGTGAACAGCTAGCATATCTAGACACAGAATATTTGTGACTGTTTCTGAAATCTCTAGCAGGGACTGCCTTACCCCTTTAAAGCAGAGAAAGCATTTTTTTTTCCTATGAAGCAGGAAGTCAAATCGAATGATAACTGCATTTGAACTTTCCGGTTAGTTTATTGAGAAAGGTTTTGTTCGTTCACTTTGTAACTTAAAAAAGAACCAATACAGTCTCTTAAATAGCAAACTGTGGTCCACAGACTCGGACATTCTTTTGGAGAAGATGCATAGCAAAGGCTTCTCTATAGAAATATGTGGCCAGTGTATTACAATGGTTCCTCCATATCTGAGGAAGATCAGATCCAGCACCCCCCCCCCCAAATACTAAAAGTCGTAGGGGCTAACATCTTTTATAAGTATGTCCTAGCATGTTCATCACATTCATTACACCCCCTTGTTCTTTCCATCACCCTGGGTAGTTAGACTGTCTACAGCAACAAAAATCCATGAAAATGGTGCTTACTCCTTCTTTTGAAAGAGAATAGTGACAAGAAAGCATTTTTACTTAATTAGTACAAACACCATGATTTGAGAATATTTTTTGACCTTTAATTAACCGTATTTGTTGATGGAGACCTTGTAGGTACTATAGGCTGGCTGTGCGCATCAAAAGTAGAATTGAGATTTTATTTCTAGTTTTAACTGAGTCTCAACTGATGAAGATATATTGTTTCTCAGAAAAGAATCTAAACAATTAAAAGGAGCTACCTCCAGATAGTTTAGTAGTTTTAGTCTTCGTTATTGCCAGAAAATTTTCTAATTTTTTATTCTCTGTTTTTAGAGGGTTTTACACATTTATCTGTCTTCTCTTTGACAGAAAATATTCAACTTCTTCCTCAATTAACTTTTACTGACAAATAAATTTCCAATCAGTCCTTCCTAATCATTTGTAATATGTCAGACATAGTTATTGGGTCACACAACACATGTGGGAGACAATGAAGCCCCATGCTACACACACACACACACACACACTGTTGATGACATGGATGCTAAGTGTAAAAACTGACCTGACATGGCAGAAGGAAGGGAACACTACAGAAGGAATGAAAAGAAGGATAAATTGGGTTTGTACATGGGGAGGGGTGTTGTTGAAGAGTTTTTTTTTTGTTTATTTGTTTTTTTAGATTGATGGTCAGGATGGTTTCACTGAGATAGTGGCATTTGTAAGAAATCCCTGTGACAGGAGGTAAAGGTAAACTGCTTGGCATATTTCAAGCTTGCCAACAAAGCTGATGTGTCTGGAGTTACTGAGAGACGGAGACAATGATAGGCACTGCATTGTTTTCTGTCCTTTTTTTTTGTTATTTTTTTGTCTTTATTGTGCATCTTTTTTTTTATTGAGAAAAGGAAAAAAAACAAGTTTCCGCCTCCTCCCAGCCTCCCATTTCCCTCCCCCTCCTCCCACCTTTCTCCCCCTCCCCCCACTCCTCTCCTCCTCCCTCTCCAGTCCAAAGAGCAGTCAGGGTTCCCTGCCCTGTGGTAAGTCCTAGGTCCTCCCCTCTCCGTCCATATCTAGGAAGGTGAACATCCAAACTGGCTAGGCTCCCACTGTTTTCTGTCTTGAACACAATGTAAAAACGTGCAGGCCTTCACAGGGCAAGAAGGATGGCTAATTTAAGTCTAACCTGAAGGAAGATGTCAAAGCGAGAGCAAGGCAGCTTGCCAGAGTCTTGTTCAAGTGGAGGAGGCTGGAGGAGGCTGAAGCAGGTACCAACAGTGGAGATGGCAGTATGAGATTGCAGATATGTTTGACAGTAGAGCCAAAGAGATTTCTTGAGAAAAAGAGAGAGTGAGAGAGAGAGAAGTTGGAGTGTGTGAGCAAGGGAGGAGTCAAGAACATGTCTAGGTAAATAAGATCCTCTTTGTCTTTTCTCTGCAAATCTGAATCACCCCAACGGAAGCTTCTTATGGATATAGGTAATGCTTACATGCCTTGATATGGTGTAGGTTTGTTTTTCCACATCTAGCTCTCCACTCTCCCTTGTATGGACATTTAAACTGGAGGCCTTGTGTATACTAGAAATTCACTCAACCACTGAGCTGTGTCTTTAGTTTTTTCTCATTTTGAGACAGAATCTTGTTAATTTACTTTGAGTGGCTGTGAGTTCACTGTAGCCCAAGCAAAACTTGGCCTTGGTATCAGCTAGCCTCAGCCTCCCAAGAAGATTGGATTACAGGTCTTTGCCACTCTGGCCTAGTTTCAGGTTTTGTTAATATGTTCATAGTTAGTGTGGGAAAACAATTTCCATGTAGTCCTTACTCAAGAGTAACCAAGGCATAACTGGTTTTAGTTTATGAAATTTTTAGAAGATAAACAGCATTTTTTTTCTGATGGGTAACTGAAGAAAAGAAAGGCACTATATTTGGTTGAAAACTATTTTTCATAGAAATGACTTTTTGTCATTGAGAAGCATCAAAACAACAACAACAACAACAACATAAAAAACTGTCTCGGGGCATTTAATCACCTCTGCGGTGCATGAGTTGGGAGCTTTCTCACCAAAACTCAGACCCAGTACTTCACACCTCACCTGTGGTATGATACAATTATATGACTCTGCAGGCTGTTCTCTCTTAAGGAGTCCTAACACATTCAGTATCTCCTGCAAGATAGCATGGCAGAATTTCACAATATGCATGCCATATAGTGACCTGATCGCCAAAGTTTTTGTATAGTTATCTTGAAAACTGCTTTGTTCCCATGTCAATGATAAATTGTGAATCATTTGAATAAAATACATTTTTAAAGTCTGTTTATGTACATTTTTTTTCTTCAAAGCAAACCATATAGACACAACACACCTGCAGACATGTGGTTCAAACATTCTCTCCCTTGCATCATCTTCTTCTGCCTGCTAGTCTGGATGCACGGACTTTTCTACACACAAGGAAGTAAAGCAATGATTTAAAGCTCTTCAGTAAGTTCTAGTACCTTGATTCAAAGCACCAACTAGGACCTGCAAAAGGAAACATGGTCTTTTCTTATAGACCATAAAGAAAAACCAACTCCTTCTTGTTCCAGCAATCGCTCACAGAAATGTTTTAAACATCACTACAGTTCCAAAATCCTTTCATTTATGGGAAAAGTCATAAAAGCCATCAGAGCACTTCCCTCAGTTTTCCTGATGCCTGCTGAAGAAGGCAGCTACAAGCTGGAACACAGTCCAGGTTTTATAAAACAAATATCTATGATATGACACATGCGGACCCTGAAGGACCCTAGGTGAGAAACATCCTTCCGGAATCAAGACGGCTGAAGATGGTTTAGCTGTGGGGTGAGATACCGGTGCTGCCCTAGCATCCTATTATGTGCGGAAAGCTTCCTTGTGATGTCATACAGTGATGGGACCGCGACGCTGAGGACAGAGGGACAACTGCTGCGAGACTGCTTGTCTAAAGTCACATAACTATATCCCAACAATTCACCATAGTTCCCCACGGGCAGCCACCCCAGCTCCCACATCCGCAGCCCACATCTAGTTTTTCAAACGACGTACTGTATTTATTGGAGGAGTTACACAATTCTTAGCTGTTCAACAAGCATGAAACTGTGTTATTATCTGTTAGATTTCTCTCTTTTTCCTTAGAGTCAGGGATAATGTTCTAGAGGGCTCTGCCCTGGTCTCCTTTTTTTTCTTCCCACAAGCCCTGCTATTTTTGCTGCTCCATTTCGCAAAGTATAAATGATTTTGCAAGAATGTATGCGTTCTGTACAGCCAGACAAACAGCATGGGGAAGGATGGTTTTTGCTCACAAACACAGTGATTATATTAACTATCATAGAGTATTACTCAGCAGTAAAAAAGGACTTCTTGAATTTTGCATACAAATGGATGGAAATAGAAAACACTATCCTGAGTGAGGTAAGCCAGACCCAAAAAGAGGAACATGGGATGTACTCACTCATATTTGGTTTCTAGCCATAAATAAAGGACATTGAGCTTATAATGCATGTTCCTAGAGAAGCTAAGTAAGAAGGTGAACCCAAAGACAAACACATAGGCATCCTCATGAATATTAACCTTCATCAGGCGATGAAAGGAGACAGAGACAGAGGAGCACGGAACAGAAATCTCAAGGTCCAAATCAGGAGCAGAAGGAGACGGAGCACGAGCAAGGAACTCAGGACCGCGAGGGGTGCACCCACACACTGAGACAATGGGGATGTTCTACTGGGAACTCACTAAGGCCAGCTGGCCTGGGTCTGAAAAAGCATGGGATAAATCCGGACTAGCTGAACATAGAGGACAATGAGGAATACTGAGAACTCAAGAACAATCGCAGTGGGTTTTTGATCCTACTGCACGTACTGGCTTTGTGGGAGCCTAGGCAGTTTGGATGCTCACCTTAGGAGACCTGGATAGAGGTGGGCGGTCCTTGGGCTTCCCACAGGTCAGGGAACCCTGATTGCTCTTTGAGCAGATGAGGGAGGGTGACTTGATCGGGGGAGGGGGAAGGAAATGGGAGGCGGTTGTGGGGAGGAGGCAGAAATCCTTAATAAATAAATTAAAAAATAAATAAAAATAAAAAAAGAATAGATTAAAAAAAAACAAATACAGGCCCCTCAGGTTCTTTGGTTTCAATGGACAGGTAGATTCATCGTTCTGGACCAGTTAGAGAATTACCAAATGCTAAGGGATTGTCACCAATTGTTTAACTAAATTGATACCTAACAACAGAATGAAACCGAATCATGACAACTAACAAAGTCTTGTGGTTGCATGTTCCACCCATCCCTTGGTTGCTTTGCTGATCTCATCTGGACCATGGAGATAACACAGCTTGTCCAGTGTGTCACGGTGAGGGTTGGCCACAAACAAAGTCAGAGGAAAGGGATACTCTCTAGGCAATCGCCATGCAATCGCCGTATATTAGTGTGTATACTTTCAAGGAGTGTGGTGTCTTCTTTATCTTTTTCTGCTTCAGTTTAATCTTTAGAGGGCTTTAGGCTTTGGTCAGTTCTTAACAAGTCTTTTTGTAACTGGTCTCATCACGGTGGCTTTCTCTTTGCTAACGCAAGTGTTTATGTTCTACTTATTTTTCTCTTAGTCCTAGAAAATTGGACAGAGAACACTGTCATCATGCTAAGCATGCCCAAGTAAGTGTGGGCCTTGGAAATAAAAACAAGACTACCCCAGCCCAAGCCCCAACTCCAGCCCCAGCCTCAGCCTCAGCCCCAGGTTTGGTGATGAATAACATTTCCACTTAGACAAAGGTTCAGCTCATGGGTACATTGGTGAGGTAATGATGTTCCTTAAAAAAATATCACTCTGGGACATTGTTCTCCCCTCACTAGGGAACCAGCCAATGTCACTCTCAGATACTTGGCAAAGGGCTGACAGCCCGCACTGGCGTGTGTCCTGCTATGTATAGCTGGTGTCAAGTTGAATATGAAGTAAAATGAAGGGGAGAAATGTGACCATATAAACAAATAGCCCCCATTGCTTCTCGTGAACCGCTTCGTGACACTAATCCAGAAATGCATGCCAGGGGCAGTTGAAATATGCTTTGAATTACTAGCAGGGATGCTTCCGGGACCACTCATATGGCATGATTTATGTCCCAATGTTTTCAATCAGATTCCAGGGATCGATTAATCACACCATCAATAACAAAGAAACAGGTGTGTTTTCGAAAGCCATGTGCTTGCCAAAGGCGATCTGTTCTCCCCTGATGGTACCACCTCATAAACGCTGGTTGGGGTTTTCTTGTTTCTGGTGCTAGGGATCCAAGAGTGAAATGCTTGCTTAGATAAAGCAGCTATGTGTTTTTATTCGTGGCCTCTCAGTCCCCCTTTCAGTCAGGGCTTACTGCTTCTTAAAGGGCAGCAATTGGCCATGGCACATCTGGATAGGGAAGAAGGAAGAAGCAGGAGAAGCTGGGCTGTGTGGAGCTCACTCTGGGAGACTCTTTGCTTCCCTGTATGGAGCGAAGGTGAGTGGTACATTTAGATTAGATGGCAGAAATGACTTTAAAACTGTTTTTTGAATTTTTGGTTTCAAGATCCCACTTTTAGTTTTTCTCTCTTGAATTTTTATTAGAAGGCTACTAAGGATTTTACTTTTTTTAAAACGTAGGTATGATGTGAAACAAGGAAGTGTAGATGAGAGAACTTGATAAATTTAGGGAAAATGGAACACAGTTGAACAAGCATTGGGTGAGGAAGGAGAATAAGAATGATAGCCTTGGGGAGGTGAGGGAGGGGGGAGCAGTCCCTGTTAGATGGCGGAGTGCACAAGCAAAATCAGAGCTCAGCAGGCTCTCCCATTCCCTGCTTATCCTTAGCTGTCAACTGGGAGAGCATGCTTCTTATTCTAGCCCTCAAAAGGCTGAGGCAGAAGGACAGTATGTTCCAAAGAAGCCCAGGCTATATAGTAAAACCCTATCTCAAAATAACAACAATAAACAAACAAAAAAACCCCACACAAGATAAAACAACAACCAAATGAACATTGAGAATACGCACCAACGTTTTCCCGTACACATATACAGGGTCCAGTTTTTCTTAGAACATGTTACAAAGGTCTTCAAGCAGTTAGCTTTAAAATAATCAATTTTGGAATTTGTAGGTTCCATGGGGTCTTTTCGTAACACTGGGCTGTTTTAGAACACACTGGCTGCTTTTCTCCATCCCCTTGGTATCACTTCCTGAGATACAGCACATCTGCCTCCCATCCCTGAAAGTGCAAAAGCATCAGCACTGCTTTTACGACAGTTCTAGAGATCAGAAGTCTGCGCTTAATTTTTGAAAAAAGGTTTCTCATATAATATACTTTAATCATATTATCTGTTTTTCTTCTCCAACTCCTCCTCTACCCACCTTACAAAACAAGACAAATCCAAATGCAAACCCAAACAAAAAGACTACACACACACACACACACACATACACATACACACACACACTGTCACACACACACACTTATACACACTGTCTCTCTCTCTCTCACACACACACACAATCACACACACGCATACTCCCCACATGCATGCACATAGTCCATCTTGTGTTGCCTAACTCCTCCTGACTATGGGCTTGCTCTGGAATGTGACTGATACACCCTTTTTCTCTCCACTGAAGAAAATGCATCTGCAGGTGGCAACTACAAAATGGTTTCTTGGTGAGGGGTGGGAATTTGTGTTGATGTCTTCTCTGTTTTGGGATTTGTCTGACTTGGATTTGTGCAGGCCTTGCTTGTGCCACCACAGTCTCTGGGTTGTGTCGGCAAGATGTTCTTCACTTGGAATTGTCCACCTCCTCTGGTCTTCCAGTCTTCCCTTCTCCTCTTTCACATGGATCCCAGGAAAGGAGAGACAGACATCCCATGTGGGGCCAAGCACTCCAAAGTCTCACTGTCTGCACATTTGTTCAGTTATTGTTCTCTATTAGTTGCCATCTACTGCCAGAAGAAGCTTCCTCATTGAGAATTTTGATATCTCGGTCTATGGGTATAGCAGTATGCCATTAGAAGTCATTTTACTGGTATGTTCATTTAGAAGAATAGTAGTAATAGATTTCACCCTAGGTCCTTTAACCTATGTAATCATGGGTTCTTGTTCACATTAACAGTATCAGGGTTGGTTATTCCCGTATTGCACCAGTAGGTATATTCTTTTTTTTATTTTTATCATCTTTATGTCTGTCTGTCTATCTGTCATCTAATTTGGTTTTCCCAGACAGGATTTCTCTATAACTTTTGAGCCTGTTCTGGAACTTGCTCTGTAGACCACGTTGGCCTTGACCTCAAAAAAAAAATCTACCTGCCTCTGCCTCCTGAGTGCTGGGATTAAAGGTATGCACCTGGCCAGTAAGGGTATCTTACACGGAGGCTGCTGTTGTAGCTCCCAAGATTCACAGTTCAGTGAGGTTGACATTTTCTTTTCTCACCCAGTAGGATGAACAGGAGCCTAGAAGTCTTTAATTGAGGTGTCAGCTAGATTGGTTCCCTTTAAGGTCTGTGAGGGGCAATGGGCTCTGTCCCTGTCTTTAGTATCCATCATCAATTGTTGGCTACATGTCCTCAGCCAACCCTTCTTATACACTGACATTTTTGCAGTGTGCATGTCTGTCTCTGTCTTCAAGTTTCTGTTTTCTATAAAGAAAAACTATTCAATTAGACACACCTTAACAACCGTTTTTTTGGTTTCAGCATTTGTGAAGATTTTCCAAAAAAAAAAATAGTCTCATTTATAGGTACCAGGGTATGTACCTCCTCTTTTGGGGAACTCTTTGAACTTGTGACATGTGAGTGGCAAAATTATAAAAAATAGTATAAGGCTTGAGAGAGATGACTCAAAATAACCATTTGTCACACACACCAGAGGACTTGAGTTCAGATTTCCAGAAACCACATAAATCCAGCAGTAAATTATACACCTGCCAGGTCATAGACAGGCTAGGCTGGCTTATACAGTTACCAACAACAAAGAGATGTTATCTCATGCAAGGTAGAAGGTAAGGACATAGCCCAAGGCTGGCTGTCTTCTGATGACCTCCAATGGCATACTGTGTCTTGCGTGTGGCCGCATTACACAACACACAAGTACACATATACACACAGTCACAAAAAAGAAAACAGTGTGTGATATAATTTAAAACATAAGATATTCTAATTTTATTCATTTTTATTATTTCAATGTAATATATGAATATGATATCAATTATATATATCTATATGCATTAATTACAATAATGGGCCTAACCAACATGTGACACAAAACCTGAAAGAGATTAAATACATTCTCCTTTATCAGTTACAGACTGGGTGGATAAATCTTGAAGAATAGACATGAATTAACTCTTGTTCTATTTTATTAGTTGCTATATTAATTTATCTGATGGAGACTGGAAAAATTAGTGCTTATTTTTTTTTAG
Organism: Microtus pennsylvanicus; assembly: GCF_037038515.1. NCBI lineage: Eukaryota > Metazoa > Chordata > Mammalia > Rodentia > Cricetidae > Microtus > Microtus pennsylvanicus. The sequence continues at coordinate 91,654,606 of NC_134582.1, forward strand.
TGTCTTAGTCAGTGGTGTCTTATTGTCCTGAAGAGACACTGTGACCACAGCAACACCCATAAGAGAAAGCATTTAATTGGGTTGACTTACAGATTCAGAAAGTTAGTCTATTATCATCATGGTGGGGAGCATGACAACATCAGGCAGACATGGTGATGGAGATGGTGATGGAGAAGCGGCTGAGGTTCTGCAGACAGCAGGGAAGAAAGAGCCATTGGGCCCGGCTTGAATTTTTGACACCCAGCCCACCCCCAGTGACACACTTCCTCCAACAAGACCATAGCTACTCCAATAAGACGACACCTCCTGATCCTTCTCCTGTAGTTCTACTTCCTGATGAGCAAGCCTTCAAATATTCGAGCTTATGGGGCCATTCTTATTCAAACCACCACAATGAACAATTACTTTGTAGATATCAGTTTATGTGTTTTCATTTTTAATTACTATTTCTGGTTAGCATATAGAGAAGCAAGCTTCAGTGGGTCATTTTCATTTATTTATCCATATACATCTTGTTCACATGCCCTTTCCATGTCCTCCCTTCCGTTCCTGCTGGTTCACTCCTTCCTGTAAATACTCTCCCCACTCTGCTTTCAGGACATGTATATTCTGCTACCCTCTTTTTTGGGTTTGTTTTATTAAGATAGTTTTTTAATATGCCACATTATTAATACAATTCTGACAAATATCTTACACTTATATAACTACAGCTACAAGCAAGACATAGAAAACGCAGTTACTCCCCCTACCACATCTCCTGTATTCCTGTGCAGCCAACTCCTCTCTCCATCTTAGCCTCAGAAACTAAACAGAACTACACTATGTGAATTTGAGTCTATATTCTTATTTGGCAAACATAGAATTATACACTATGTGAATTTGAGTCTATATTCTTATTTGGCAAACATAGAATTATACACTATGTGGGATTTGAGTCTATATTCTCTTCTTAGCAAACATGATTTAGATTTATTTATCCCATACCTGTACACTGATCTGTTGGTTGGTTGGGGGGGGTCATTTGGACTGTTTATACTTTCTAGCAATAAAAATCCACTGTAAACATTCATGTATGGATTTTTGCGGACACAAAGATTTAGCTTTTGTTTCAGGAGATGTATGGAAGGGTTGATCACTGCTGTGAGCATCATCTCATGTACCCATTAGCCATTTATATATTTATATATTTTCCTTTATAAATTGTTCTTATGGTTTAAATAGGAAAAATCCTCCACTGTCTCAGGCGTGGGACCTTTGGTCTTTAGTTGCTGGTATACTTTTGCAAGGTAAGACTTTGGAAGGGCTGTTCCCATTGGAAGGGGTAGTTTACTGTGCATATTCTTGAAGTCTTAGCTGGTACTTCTTCTTTACTCTTTGATTTCCTTTCTAATGAGATGCATATACTCTTCCACAGTTCTGACCACAAAAGAAGTTTAAGTGGCATTGAATCTTCACAGTCTAGGACTGGAATCTCTGAAACCACAGACAAAAATGAAGCTTTCTTCCTTCCTTTTGTTTATGTCAGATTTTAATTGAGAATGAAAAAGCTGAATAATACAAATGATTTTTATTCATTTTGTTCCTGGATTGCTTGTCAAGTTATTCTTTTTTATTTTGTTTTATTTTTGTTCTTGTTTTTGGAGAGATGAACCTGCTATGAGCTCTGGTGTCCTGCAGCTCACTATGTAGATGACAAGACTACCCTCAAACTCACAGAGATTACCTGCTTCTGTCTCCCAAGTGCTGGGATTAAAAGTGTGCACCACTACATACAGTGTCGAGTTATTTTTCAATTACACACATTGTTCCCAAATTCTGGGGAAGACCTAACAGATATACAACTTGAAAACACTTCCTCCCAATCTGTCATTTGCTTTTTCCCTTCTTCATGTGTTTCAGTGGGCAGAACTTTTAAATAACCCTCAAGCTCCAATTCCCCAAAGTTTCTGCCCCCTAGATATTCCATAAAATCTAGGTACTGCTGGCAAGGAGTATTAGGGAAATTAAAACCCCACATCCTCTTGCCTTGAAAGGCAAATTGTCCAGGTCAGACAACTCTTGTCATGCTAGCTCTTGCAGATGCTAACTGAAGAACATAGAAAGAGTCCCATGCGCCAGAGGACAGTGCAGCCAGCTTGAGTTACGTTTGAGCTGAGGGTACATCAATGTTGAACTATGGAACTGTGAGCTGGTTAATGGGTGTTTTAGGCTATTGGATTTCTGATGATGTGTTGCAATAGAAAATTAGTATGATATGAATATCTTTTAAGGATGAAACTTTCTAAATTTGAATAATCAACTCATTATCATCTCATTTTCTTTAGATGGTTATTTTGGTGTTGTATCTGATCATGAAAGACTATCAAGGTCATACAAATTTTCTCCTAAAATTCAAATACTTTTCCTCTTATGGTTATTTTTTTCCATACAGTCTTTAAAAAGCATCTTTTCTTTTCAGGGTGAGGTGGGGTGGGTTAGGACTCTTAGTTTCAAAGGTATGTTTTTCTTTATAATTACACTTTAAATTCTCTTCTTATATTTTCTTTTTAATTTTCAAGCCTGGTTTCCTCCATTGTCCATGATTATAATCGACAAGCTGGTGATTTGGTAAAGAAAACTTTACCGGCTTGGCTCACGGATAATTGCTATTGACAGTTTACTCTCCAGAATATAGGTCACACTTATTTTTCTCTCTTTGTCTTGTAAATGTTTGCTGAAAATGGGACATCTTAGCCAACACACCGTAACAAATAGGATTTTATTCCAAGTGTTTTCCTTGAAGGCTATTTATTCCGTGTGTGTGTTATTGTCTGGCTTGTTTTAATTTTAGTAAATTGTTGCACCTGTTAAACTTGACTTCCCTGTGATGTGTGGCTACTGACGTTAAAATATCAATTCATTTTCACAATTAAAAAGGCAAATTATATTGATGATAATGATGATGAAGATGGTGATGGTGTGTGTGTGTGTGTGTATGTGTGTGTATATGTGTATGTGTGTGTGTGTGTGTGTGTAGGTGTAGGCATCTGTGTTCCACAATGTACATGTGGAGGTCAGAAAACAACCTTTGAAGGTGGGATTTTTCCTTTTACTATGTGTTCTAGCGATCAGACTTAGGTCATCAGACTCGCATGGCGAGTGCTTTTACCAGCTGAGCTCAGACACTCACTCACTCACTCTTGCTATCCTTCCTTCCTTCCTTCCTTCCTTCCTTCCTTCCTTCCCTCCCTCCCTCCCTCCCTCCCTCCCTCCCTCCCTCCCTCCCTCCCTCCCTCCCCTCCTTCGATCTTTTTTGATGATGCTGAGACCTGAATCCAGGGCCTCTCAGATGCACCTGTTCTACTGCTGAGTTCTACTGCTTACCAGTTCTGTGGAGGGTGATCATGTCTTCATGCCCTTCCAAAGTATGTTCTATATGGTTCTTTTCACTTACTCCTTAATATTAATTTAGGTGGCAGAAAACTCCTGGGCAGAATGAACGTGAGAAGTACATTATCATGTGCACTAGGCCTAGTCTCATCCTTCACCAGAACATTCATATCCGATGCCCATGGGGTCCAGAAAAGAAGATAAATGGGCAGAATGTGCTGGGTTTATTTGCTTGTATTTTGCCTGACTCGTGGTCTACTTTTAGTGCCAGATACAGAGTTAAATAATTTGTGAGCACTCTCTCTGCCTAGGGATCTAGAGAATTTATATTTCCTGCCTCTATGTAAATGGTATATGTCTTATGATAGCTTGGTGCATGTGCTATGGTCTTAAAGCCACTATTTGAAGGGACCTATCTACCCACAGAACATTTCATTCATATTAACTATGTATTAAGCTCCCGGTACTTTCTTGTCTCTGCCCTAAGCTCTCAGGATATAGCAGTGAGCACAACACTAAAGGTAACGTGCTTCAGTGTGTGGTCAGCAACAGGGATGGAAGGGATGGTCAGCCTGGAATATATTGCTCATATACTATGCCCACCCCATCACTGCCAGCCACAAATGCTGACTCCATATCGGCAATCTTTGCATATTGCCAGAGGATCCAAAAACTGGGAAAAGCTGTAATCTTCTCATTTTTAAAACAAAGGGCTCAATATTTTAAAAAGACAAACAAACAAACAAAACTTCTATGCAGTGTTAAAGAAAACAGGTTTGCAGGCAGCACCTGGTGTGTGACCTCTGTCTAACTCCATCTTTGTCCTTGCTGGTCTGCTTGAGAAGAGAAAGGCAGTGGAGTGACAGCTACAGCTATGCTCATCCCCCTGTGAGAGCAGCGAGCCAGCCAGCCGAGCTCTGGCCACGCCAAGGCTTGATTGGTAGTGCAAGTTAAAATTCCAGCGAAAGTCATTTGGACACTCACTTTTCAAACCAACAAGAAAGTGACTCTCCGAATCAGCTGGGATTATTCAACCCAGACTTCATAGGGTGCAGTGCACAGACGACTTGCCTGTCAGGGCCACTGCCACGAATCTGCTAGTCAGGTTTGCAACCATTTATGAGAGAAACATGATTTCCAACACACACACACCGTTTTGAATCTTCAACAACGGTGTGCATTATGTAACGGGCTCGTTAGTTATTGAGGGGAGGGTTTCCCCAAAGTGTTCAAACTTAGGGTGGTTTTTGTTCTGTAAATTACAGTTTCTTACGTTTTGCAAAGCAGAGGTAGTTTGGATAAAGTCGATTTTCTAGATGAATTAGCAAATGCAACCGTTTTCTGAGTGGCTCCATATTTAGGTGATGATTCAGCAGCTAGTCTTTGTGGGAGGGATGGTAACTGTGTATTTACTATCAGTGACTCACTGACTGACAAGTCCTACCCACTGTCCTATCAATCTGTCAGTCATTCCCAGCATCCTCTCTTCACTCATGCCCCTTCTATTTCCCCTTTGCTGACTATGCAAGCTCTCCACCCCATCTCCAATGTTTTTCAAAGTTGAGTGCATCCCCTTCCAGAGGACGCTGAGTCCTTCCTCTTCACCTTCCTTCTTTTTCCTTCTAGAACTCAGGCTCTCTGTTCAGTCTTTCGATTTTCCAGAACTCTTAGCAGCTGAAGGCCCTTTCCCAACGTTCAGTCAGTGACTGTTGTCCTTTCTTTACTTAGAAGGGCCTCTGACCAAGCTCCAGGAACTGCATTAGGGACGCACTTTCTGGCACCATGGTTTCCATCGGGGCTGCTCTCTGGTCAACATCTTTTTATGTCTCCAAGTCAAGCTGTGTACTGTTTTCCCTTAGAGTCAAGGAGGACTGTTTGCTCTTCATCAGTCCTAAGACGATGTTTGCCCCTGAATTGTGAGGGATCTGACTACATTCCCCAAATCCTACTTCACAGAAATTTGGGAACTGAGATGTTTCCTTGCAAATGACCTGACCCAAGCTTCCTGAAATCCCCCAGGAGGGAGAAGCTTGGAGACACACCCATTGCTCATGAGAGGGAAAAGGTGTTTTCTCTTCCTTTCATGATTGCTGCTTTGAATGATATGATACTTGTCTCTATCAAGCCATGTTTCAGATTCAGCTATAAATTTGATATGAGGTAATGAGTGATCTTATTAAACAATTTTATTTCTACTGTGTTGACGCGATAACTTGGCTATTTGTGTAGGAAGGTGAGGAATGTGACCTACAGAAAAAGGAAGGTGACCTGCTTTAGTCAACGGTTTCTGAGCATTCTATTGACATTAACAGAGGTGACATAAATATGGTCTTTGGGCAAGCCCACTTCCAATTACATGTCTGCAAAGTGCGTTTATGAAGACAATGAATTCTGCAGCTTTGCAAGTTAAGAACATTTCAAAGAATAAGCATTAGCTATTAAGACCAAATTCGAAGAAATAAAAAGAAAACATTGATTTAAATTTCACAGTATTTCTGCAAAAATTTGTGCCAGTGAATTACTTTCCAGTTACAGTGGGGGGGGGGGGGGGTGTATGACAGATCAGCTTCTGAAAAATTTCTAAATTTTCTCTAGTTTGATGTTTTTCATTTAATTCATTTAAACACATTTCACTTATTTAAGGAAAAGATCATTTAGTATAATCTCTTAACTTTCTAGGTTAACTACATAAAAAGTAACAGTCTTAGCACGGGCTATAGAATGATGAAGGTCCTTCGGTTTCGTCAACACAGGTAGGTATTAAGAGCTCTCACACACTCTGGGACGTGATTTTGAACCTATAAACAACAGCTCTGAGGAAGACATGTTATTAGCACCAATCATAGATTGTTTACTCTGTTTCAGTGTAGATAGCGATGGTCATTTCAGAGGGCAAATTCTAAGGTTAAAAGATGTCTTTGCTAAAGTTCATAATTTAATAAATACTTAGGCCATTATTCATTTTTAAATTTTCCCATTATTATAATCGTTTGTGCTCCAGACCGTTATAGTGCAATACTTTGTCAAGTGAAATAACATCAAACAGAGGAGCTTGAAGTTGCTAACTGTTGCTTGACTCCAAAGAGGTTTAAGAGTGTTAAAAAAAAAAACATTTCCCCTCATAAAAAAATTATTATTCTGTCTCTTTGCTGGACATTTGCACAATTTAATCTACCTGGTTCAAAGTACACATGTTTATTCTTGACTTTATCAGCTTTTATCTTTTTACTGGCAGTTGCAAAACTGGATCTTTTTTTTTTTTTTTTTTTTTTTTTAAGATAAACAATCCAGCACCTTCAGGTATACCCAGCAAGCTGACTCTGGATGTTTAATGAAGTTTGTAAAGTTTTCACCTTTTGGACCAGAGAAATGAAACTGCGATTTTATGGAATTAGGTCTGGATCTTTTTCTTAGAGATTGTTAAATGTTTTCTGAATATTCACAGGGCCAAGGTTTTCTTTAGGAGTCTGATAAAGAAGGAAACACCCACAATAGGACACCAGATTAGACCCGGTTGACTACATACTTGGAATTCTCGGACTATTAAGTGGTATCAGAGCCCTGCAACCCCGAATTTCTTCATGATTCTTCTGATCAGCCCAATTTATTCTGGCATATTATTTTTCTTTTTTCCAGGAACTCGATTTAAATCTGCACATCGCCAGCGGCAGAGAGCAGACAGCATGGATAGAGAGGTGAGATTGATGTTAACAGTAGCCCCCCTTTTGATAGTTTCCTTTAAAAGCAGCCTTTTTAGCTCAATTTTTTTTTTCATAATATCCATGCACAGAAAGTACGGGACCGCGCAGAACTCCGGCGTCCTTTGTAGCACTCGTGAGTAAAGGCGGTGATTAACGAGAGGGCCAAAGAGCATGGTCGCAAAGAGTCTATAGAAGTTAAACAAAAGCGCCTTCAGAATTTCAGGATTCCCATGATCCATACGAGGACCTCACTGCGCCTGTCCAGTGTTTCTATTTTTGATTAGATTTATAAACACAGCGCCACATATTTTCATGTGGCTTATCGCCCAGGGGCAGAATTAGATTGACTGCACCGAAGCTGGGAGGCTGGAGAGTTTTGGGCCGGGGCTGGAGGGAAATAAGTAGTGTAATTGTTTCTGCGGAGTGAACGTGGGACCTCTTCTGCTCTGAATTACACATGGCTCAGCCCTTTGACCTAAGCAGGCTCAGCCATGGCTGGCGCAGCTCCTAAAGTTGCACGGAAGGGTCATCGCCTAGCGAGCTGGAACGTCATCCGTCAGGCGAGATGCCAGCCAAGGACTCTATTCAATTACGCCCCTTCCTGGTGACACGCATTTGCTACCACCTCAGCTTCATTTAACCCTCTGTCATATCCGTTATTATTTCATCCGGAAGTGCAACGAGGGGCCTCGGCGAATCCACAGGAAGCATGGGTCTTTCGAGGGGTCTCCTATGCTTTGTTTGTAGCTTCCTAGATTTTAGGACCCCTTTCAGGAATGTGCCAAAGAATTCTAATGCCAAAGATGATGGCGCTTCTGAACAGATAAAGTTTGGAGAAGTGTTGATAAGCTATACTCACAATTTCTTTCTTTCTTAGTGAACTTAATTTAAACTCTTCCGAAACAGGTGGTGATTTACAGATACAGCTCTTGAACAAAAATCAGACTGAAAGGGAAACAGAACTTTGAGAGGTGAAAATGCTACTTGCTGACATTTTTGCACAGGTGGAGAATTCATATTCCTCAGACTTTATAGTGAGTTGGGTAAATACATTGACCTCTACCTAGACCAAAGTCTGTAGTCAAATACTTGCATTTTGTTTTGGTGTCAGTAAATCACATTTCCAAAGGCACCTTAAGTGGAGTACCCAGGGTTTACATTTAGACATTTGACAGTATTTCCAAAATTAATTCTGCTCCTGAAACAAGTTTTAAAATTTATATTTGTGTTATTTCCTTGCTAATTTCCTAAGTAAGTATCTCTGTAAGTCTTTAAAAAGACTGATAACTTGGAAATAATTCAGCATTAGATTTTTTCTCATCTGAGGCAACACAGGCTACGCCTTGATTCAGTTCTAAGTTATATGACATTTGAGCATGTCCTTTAAAAATGCATAACGTCACTTTAAAACACTTATATTAACTTAAATAAGGGGCGTTGATAAAAGAAAATAGAGAAGCCCCCTACAAAGGGATCCAAACCGTAGGCGGCCCTCCCCCACGTCCTGCAGCCCCTCCCCCGTGTTATTCTCATTAGCAGCACGTGCGTTGTTCCCCACGTGATCTGACACAGACTGCTCGGAGCAGACAGGTGCAAATTGCAAGCTTTTCACTGTGGCTGTTTGTCTTTAACTTGACAAAGTAATAGACTGGGAGAACAAAACCGGGTTCATGGAGGACAGTCTAAACAGGGACAGGCCAGCTGGCTAGGGGGATTCAATGCAGTGACCCTGTTAAATCGCACCTCCGTGCCACTTGCCAGGGAAGGGCCTTTCAGTGTGCCCCCCCCTCCTTTATTTACAGAGGGAAGGTCCTGCCTAACTATGCTCTGGCTCTGATGTGTTGTAAAAGGCCAAGGTGGGTGAGACCAGAAACCAATGTACCTGCTCCTCTCTGTCGTCCTCCTCCTTGCCCTGGAGCAATTCAGCTTGGTTAGCTTCCTGGAGTTGGACCAGATTGATAGTGCCTCTATCCATGTCTTTTTTTTTTTTTTTTTTTTTTTTTTTTTTGCCCGATTCATGCGAAGCCCTGGAGCAGTGAAACAAGGGAATGATCACCCTCCTCTCCACCCCCACTCCCAACCAGATGAATCTGCTGAGCTTGGAATCTGCTGAGCTTGTCTGTTGGAAAAAACCAATTGTTCTACTAGGAAAAAACCCAATTTCATTTCACGGAAGAGACGTGCCACGCCAGCTTCTGTAGGAAGCAAAGGCGTGCGTTTTTGAAAAGGAACCGAGGACCCTGTCATCCAGAGGTGGCTTCCCTTTGTGACTACCCAGTGTGCCCTAGAAGAGTTGTGCGCAAGAGGCAAGTCAAGCTCTGAGGTCTCCGACTCCATCTGACTGTGGGATCTGCCTTTGTGGATAAGGGAAGGGAGGCAACTTGAGCTGGCCTTGTTTACCTCTGGACAGAAAACAGCCAGACACAAATGAGGACTGACGGTTTCATAGAGCACGACGGCTGATCGCAGATGCGATGTGACTGCCCTGAACCGAGCGATGATCCGTACAGTATGCAGCATTCTCTCTCTGGCTGGTCTGTGCCCACCAGCCTTCAAAGGACCTCCCTGCAGTCCACAGGCACCGCTGAATACAGGCAGAGCTGAACAGCAGCTGTGGGGATCCGATTCCTTCCGACAACAATCACATTCTTTTGCAGACTTACGGATCTGGGCTGTCACTGGTTATAAACGAATGTGCTGTTGCTCACGTTGGCTTACTCCATCAGCGATTTCTTTTCCAGTTGAGAGTGCGGGCATCAAAACATATTTGGTCCTTTGCAGTGAAAAGGAAAGGCTCATGGGAAACTGTCCCTCTCTCAAGCACTGTCACTTTTCCACAATTTCAGGTGTTTTTTCTTACTTTGTACAGATCGAAAAATCACTGTTTTCTTCCATGGTATGTACAGTACTCAGAGTTAAAATGAAAGAGAAATTGGTTCATTCGCACTTAAGAATGTACATGACACAAATGTGTTAACAAGGTTCAGTGTGTTCTGGAGATCTGTATGATGGTGTGCATATGGTTTATCCTACACTACGCAACACCATCATTGCATGTAACACCACTGTATGCCCCCCTAAACATATAAGAAGACTGATCTCATGTTATCTTTTCACACCCCAATAAAAGGCATTAAAGTGCTAGATGAGAAACTGTTGTGTTCTGTTCTGTTTTCCGCCTACCTAATTTTCTGTCCTATTAAAGGGCCAGGGCAGTCTCTTTATTTAACCAATGAAATTAACACAAAACAGAAGACTCTCCCCCATCATGAAACTGCTCATTTTGTAGATGTAGAAAGTAACTTTGCATTTAGGTATCAATTAAATAGAAATTCAGAGGAGGGAACCAAGCCTGGGACATAGCTGTTGGAGATATAGCTCAGCTATCTAGATGACTTTGCTTCAAAGCAAAGTCTTCAAAGCTTGATTGATATCAGGAAGAAGCAGAAAGATGGTAAAATGTAACTATATTTTACTCCTTTATTTGAGCTCCGAAACACATTAGAGATTACGTAACAAGTTTAAATGAATTTATTGCAAACAATAGCGTTTCCTTGG